>NC_057789.1:12033076-12182732 GCF_014905175.1 Aphidius gifuensis | reverse complement strand
ATTCTTCATTTCAATTACATGTGATGCAAATGTTGACTTAAAAAATAATAATAGTCCAATTGAAGTTTAAAAAAAAAATATAAAAACGTTTTGTTGTTTTTTTAAGTTGATGAATTTTTCCATGTACATCTAGCATGAATAAATAAAAATGTACACGTTTCTTTTCCTCAATCTGTAAACAATGATATTTATTAATTATTTATTTATATTATTATTTAAAAAATTGTAATAAATTACCTTATACAACAATCATAAAAGAGATCCATCAACATGGTTTTTCCAATATCACCATCAGCACCATACAAATACAAACCCTCTGGTGGTTTTTTTGTCTTTTTTTCTTTTCCAACTAATTTATTTAAAAAACTTGGTTTTTCTGCTTTTTATGCATTAATGCCATCATAAACATTTTGTACAACACGCATTTGATATTCATCCTCAATAAGTTGTTTATTTTTTATATTTTTTTTAAAAACTTCAATTAGACTATTATTATTTCTTATGTCAACTTTGGCATCACATGTAATCGAAATAAAATTTATTTGGAATAATCTTTTTAATAAAAAATTATCTATTTAACATTAAATTTTCCTTAGCCATTGCTTACCCTTGGTATTGTTTTTTATTAAAATGTATTGCTTCAATTTCATTTGTTAAATAAATAATGTATATTATTGAGTTGGATTATTTTTTTACAACATAAAGGAATACTCTAACTGAGCCACACAAATAAAAAAAAATGTAAACAAAAATACCATGTGACTTCGGATCTTGATGAGACTAGCGCCGTCACTGGCGATAATGTGTACTGACTTGCTCCATTCTGTGAGCTTCAGTGAAATTCGAGAGATTACCCTCCTTATACACCTCCATGAATTGTAACTTTTTATTAATGTGTTATTAATACAGTACTGCGCTCTGACAAACATCATGTGTATATGCTCTATTAGTGTTTGTCAGAGTATGTTTGTATTGTGCGCATTGTAAAAAAAAAGCGATACAAGTCGCGCACGTTACCCGGGTACTACTAGCGCCCCTCAATTATGCGGCGACCATATAGCGGAACGGTTTTTATATACAGGCGAGATAGGGAGTAAGTCCTCCTGTATTTCTAGTCTTCTTGATTATACACATGATGTTTGTCAGAGTATGTTTGTATTGTGCGCATTGTAAAAAAAAAGCGATACAAGTCGCGCACGTTACCCGGGTACTACTAGCGCCCCTCAATTATGCGGCGACCACATAGCGGAACGGTTTTTTGAGGCAAGTTCGTCCTCCTGTATTTCTAGTCTTCTTGAATTGGGATTACCCACACTTGACATGCGTACAAATTTATTACATAAATTTGTAAGCACTTAATTTTATTTGTTATATTTTATTAATTAGATTAATACGATTAATAATATACAACACAATTAATATTTCGTAGTAGTAAAAAAGTAGTCTTTATTGTTCTAGCAAAATCTTACGTAATAATCATAATACTAATATTTTAATATATAGAAAAAGGAGAGAGAAGATATATTTGGAGAAAGATAGAGAGATAGATGTTCCTCTGTTGTCTGCTAGAAGCGCTGAGGCCCAGTGGCCAGTCGCCACTCGCCACAAATGAAATAGCATACTACTAGTAGTATTAAATCAAGGTCCCTAGATGAGTTACTAGATTTAGACAGGTCATCCGAAGCTAGAATTTGAGACGCCATATTGGGGATCAGTAGTTGTGTGCATGCGTATATGTACACAAGATAGGTACGTATGTATGCGTGGATAGTCACACATGTTTATCAATGTTTATATTTGACATTGTCTGACGTTGAATTGAATTTAATTTGTTAATTATAGATACTTGATATTTAATTATAAATGCAATTTGTGTGATAATATTAGTACTCCTATATTCAAATAGACAAAGTTAAATTAATAAACTATCATAATTATATTTTATTTAAAAGAAAAAAAAAAAAAACTTCGTTCAGGTTATTTTATTCAATAATATTTTAAAAACATTAATATTCTTATTATTATTATATTTCATATTAATATATTGATCATTAATGATGATTACAGATGCAAAAAAAAATTTTATACATTTATTTTATGACTGCAATTCATATAACTTGACGCCGTAGCAGTTTGAATTTGCGCGGCTCCGCCATATTGGGGATATCGACGATTTTACTTCGGATGACCTGTATATTGGGAATCATTCTAGGGACCTTGGTATTAAATATATGACAAATAGTATATTATGCAACAAGGACGCAATGTGAGTGATTCTGGCCTGCCCCCGTATTCACGGGGAAAATTGTTCTCATTAGGGCTTTTTTTTCCGCTGATGGCGCTTGACAAAATTTTTTTTATATAGATTTCACATAGAAAAGCTTCACAAACGCCACCATCGGAAAAAAACGCCCTAATGAGAACATCCTCTGAATACGGGTGCTGCACGAAGCACACACGCATATGATGCAGAGTCGACGGGGCACGTAGACGAGTGCGTGCTGATTGCAGAGAGAGAATTCACTGCCACATGGCGCTTATGTCCATATAGATTTTACATATGTCTACAAGCGGGCGGGAAAGCCCTAAATTGTAATGCCCTGAATTTGTCGCCCGCAATTTGTGGGCGACAAAGACGTACTTTACGCCACAAATTTAGGGCGACAAACGGGCAATTCCGCCCGCTAGGCTAAAAAAATTTTACGAGCGCCATCAACGGCAAATAAAAGCTCTAAATTGTATAAAATTTGCCCGGGGTACGTTCCAAAACCTTCGTTCGGTTCGGTATATCAAGATGGCGGATCAAAGTGTTTTTGCCATTTTTTATCGCAATAATAAGTTAATCATTTCTCCTTATTATTGATTAGAATAAAAATAACTAACTAATATTATTTCTCTACTAAAATACATCAACTGACACTAATATAGAAAAGTTTATAGGGTGTTTAAAATTTTCTATTTGATTTGAATCGCTGCTACTGATATACCGAACCGAACGAGGTTTTGACACTAGTATATAGAAAAGTTATAGCGTGTGATAGCGCATATATTTGATTCCGAATCGCTGCCTTCATCTTGATATACGCGAATCGAATCAAAAATTTTATAAGGTTCAGTGGCAAGAACCCTGTATAAAATTTGCCCTGAGAATACGGGTGCAGTAAAACCCAAGTAAAACCTCCGTTGGTTCGGGATCTCAAAAATGGCGGCGATTCAGATCGAATATAAAAAAATTTCAATAATCCCTATTTACTTCCTTAGCTTAGTATCAGTTGATACTAAGTTGATGTGGGGATATTCCGATATCCGAGACAACATGTTTTTTTGTCGGTTTCTTATAGGAAATTTCCACAGGATTACGGGAAAAATACGGAAAAAATTCCTACGAATTTGTCTCGGATATCGGAATCTTGCCCTTAATGTTTTTTCAGTAAACAAAAGAGAATAATGTTAGTCGGTGAATTTTTTTTATATTAGAAATAAGTATAAACGATTAAGCATTACCTCGGCCAGTCATTAAACATGAGAATGCTTTGAAATTTTTACAGTAGATTCTTGAAACACTGATACATTTTATGAAATTTTTTGGTAATTGTTTGGAAACTCATTAGGTGTTTCCTTTTGTGTATTTATTTTTTTTTACTTTCATGCGCATGATCATGCACATGCGCTTGTCATGCAAATTTAAGGAGAGAACAGTGGCTTCGAACAAATAATTCTTGAAAAATAAGAATTAAAACATGGCTGATCCAGCCCATCATGTCCTACGCTGTTGCAAACTTTCTTTTTGCTGACTGCGCATTCAATTGCGCATGCGTGAAAATAAACAAAAAAAAAATAAATACACAAAAGAAAGCATTTAGGGAGCGTTCGATAGCTGCAGTCTGATTCACAATTTAGGGCTTTTTTTGCCGCTGATGGCACTTGTAAATTTTTTTTTATATAGATTTTACATACAAAAGCTTTACAAGCGCCGCCAGTGGAGGAAAAAAGCCTTAAATTGTAATGCTCTGTGAAGGATGATTCGCATTCGCGTCGTGAGTCGCTCGGCACTGACGCAGGCACTTGCGACTTTTCTAAAACGAAGACGCAGAATGCTTGCGGCTTGACGCAGAGCCCGCGACACCACCTTGCGTCTTTTTCGAAATAATAATCCGCCATTGTTGTTGACATATTTATTATTTGAGGGTTAGGTTGTTGCACAATATGTAAACAAATAAATATATGTCAACAACAATGGCGGATTATTATTTCGAAAAAGACGCAAGGTGGTGTCGCGGGCTCTGCGTCAATAGAGTGGGTATAAGCAGAGTGAAGCCACCAAGGTCCCATTAGTCCGACATTTTGTGCTCGCCGTATGGAGTGGGTATATGAGGTTTTCGTCACTTCCGAGGTAAAAATCATCTATGGCGTCACTCTGCTTATACTCACTCTATGCGTCAAGCCGCAAGCATTCTGCGTCTCCGTTTTAGAAAAGTCGCAAGTGCCTGCGTCAGTGCCGAGCGACTCACGACGCGAATGCGAATCATCCTTGAATTGGACTGCTGGCCGAGGGCCTTGGCCTGGGCCAACAGAAAGACAACTTAATAAATCGAAAACTCACTATGAGAAATTCTCATTCGAATATTTGAAATTATAATGTAGCAGTGCTGACACTACAAGCATATAAAATAAACCATGATAAAAAATTGGCCGAATTTTTGGCCTCGGCCAGCAGTCCAATCAAGTCCAATACATAGGGTATTACAATTTAGGGCTTTTTTCCGCCACTGGCGGCGCTTGTGAAGCTTTTGTATATGAAATCTACATAAAAAAAATTTTACAAGCGCCATCACTGGCAAAAAAAAGCCCTAAATTGTAAAAAATTTGCCCTGTGAATTGGACTGCAGCCATCGAACGCTCCCCAAAGGTGCTTTCTTTTGGGTGTTAATTTTTTTTCCTATTTATTTTGCGCATGGGTAGTTGAATGCGCAACAGTAAAAAGCCAGTTTGCAACAGCGTAGACAGCGTAGTACATGAGGGGCTGGATCCGCTATGTTTTAATTCTTGAATTTTTATTTTGTAAGAATTATTTGTTCAACGCCACTGTTCTCTGCTCATGTTTACATAATAGAAGTAAAAAAAAATTAACACCCAAATGAAAGCACCTATTATTGGAAGCTAATTAAAATACTTACTTTTTTTTAAGTTTTAGAAAGATTAATTTTCGACTCTAAACGTCCAATTCATGTTTTTTTTTTCTCATGTTAAAATCTTTAACTTGTAGATCTTTTGACTTCATGTCTCGATTATGAATATTGTTATCCATGCACAAGCGAATATAGGTTGCAAGGCCTGCTGCTAAAAAAAATGCTCCGATTAAACCTGCATTTTGCAGATATGTGTACCACTTTTTCCGTGAAGGTTCTTCGTGTTTCAATTCGGCTTTGGCATGTAAGAAATGCTTTGAATAATCGCCAGGAATTTCCACATTGTCTATCATAGTATATCATTAAAAATTGGGCCATCGATCTTTTCTTCCTTAATCGTTTTGGGCAAGTGAACTTGTAACGAAAATATAAATTATTCTAACATAAATTTTTGCTCTAATAACGTTATCCAAAATTTTTGGAAAGACAATGATGACCATTGGTAAGCATAAACGCAATTATTGAACCAAAAAATTTATGTTAGAATAATTTAATTTTTGTTAAAAGGTCTTATAAGAGGAACACCTCCCAGTTGCTCAAAAAGATTTGGGAAGAAAACAGCCAACCTCTAGCATTGAATAAAAAAGAAGAAGATTCAAAGTATCAAAAAGATCCTTTGAAATTATTGTTGGCCAATTGGCAAAGGTAAGCATAAATGTTATTGAAAAAGAAAACTTATTTGATTTAAAAAAATTCAGGAAACTCACGCATGTAATTTTGTGCAATACGGCTATAGGGGTAACTCAAAAAATTTATTTCAACAATTAAGGCTAAATAATTGAGGCTAAATTATTATTTATAAAATAATACTGAATATTTGCCCATTTTAATATGGTTCACGTGGTCTTGAAGTTTTAACTTGAGATCAATTTTCTGTTCTTTTTTTTTTTTGCTTTCTCTGGTGGGAAATGTCTCGGGAGTTGCTCCGTATTTCTCCGGATTTCTACGCAATTGAGATTTCCGGATATATTTACGGAGTAATCTCCAGATTATTTTCGTAATATCTCCGGTTTTTTTTTCGGGATTTTAACTTTAAAAAAACAACAAAAAAAAAAAAAATGGAAAAATCAATTTAAAAAACCAGAAATAAGAGTTTACATACAAAAAAAATTTTGGTGTGAAAATAAGTTTTATGAATATCTTATTAATATTTTATGAATTAAACTTATAAATTTGATTTTTTTTAAAGGAAACTTATTATTGTTGCTGATTCACTGTTTGATTCGTGATTAGTTATGTAATATGTAATAACACTGATATGTACATATACTATTATAGCATGCTAATATACAATACATACTGGTTATTACAGCAAAATACAATGTTATTCAAAAATCATATCTACCACGACAAAAACTTAAAAAACTGCTAAACTTTTCACTGCTTTTGACCTGTTTTGACCGTAAATAGTTTCTGAACGAACCCGAGGGACCAGTGACTTTTGGAACACACTCTTTGATTATATACTTAGCTTAGCTTATCCCCTTCTATTTCTTAATCGCCAACAAAAAATTCCTTTGTGTAAATAAATACATGTGACAATTGTTGTGTGTAAATTATTATTTAACAATATTAAGTAATTATCAATAAAAAAAAAATACAAAAACAAAACTTAACCAATAATACTAAATACAGTTTATTTTGTTGACATTACTATTCGCTTGCTCTCTAGATAACTTAAAACATAATAATAGCACCTAATGTATAAAATAGGTAATTAAACAATAAATAGTAATACTTAGATAACTAAATGAACATATAAAAATAAATTTAACTGGAAAAAAAAATTTAACATTCCATCGTTTAGATTTTAAGAAAGAGTTAAAAAAATAAAATAGTTAAGTGGTGTGTGTATGTGTGTGTGTATTGGATAGTCTTGCGACTTGTATAGTCGTTGTCATTTGAAAACGGAAGCCATCTTGTAGTTGAGTCTCTCATATTATCAAAGGAACATAACTCTGGTCGAACCGACAAAAAGACAAGGAAAGATAGTAATAATAAAAAAAAGGGATCATTAGTTATACTTAATATTAATATATTGATACAAAATAAAAGGATTATAATTAATCAATAATAATTGGATGATTCTGGACTATGCCTAAATCATTAAGCCATATGTTTACATAGCCATGGCTGCGACGAGAAAGTTGCAAGGTAAGGAAATACAAATTTTTTGAGGCTAAAAATCTTTCAAATGTTTATATATTTAATAAACACTCATTATATTCATTAATATTTATTGAAAAATAGTTTTATAAATAATTATTAAATTTAATAATAACAAGTTTATTTTCCCGCCTTTATTGTATTATTGAACAATTGAATAACAATGTGATGAATATTTATTAAGCTTCGGTTATAAGTCAACTTCAGTTATTCCATATAATTCCCCTCGGCTTTATTCTCACATATATACGCATACAGACAAAATGCATCAATCAATTTATTTTTGATGCTTATAATTTTTTTTTATCATCATAATTATCATAGTTATGATGCTTTTGTTTTAATCCTAATCTTGTTTTTTGTTTTCATTTTTTTATTTATTATCATTATTTATTTTTTGATGTTTTTGTTGTTGTTATTGTTATTGTTGTTAGATATCATATGATATTTTAATTTATTATATTTTCTTTTGTCTTTCATCATCATAGGTGAAATAGACCGGTGCCTTAAAAAAGTAACCGAAGGTGTAGATACATTTGAAGATATTTGGCAAAAAGTTCACAATGCAACAAATAGTAATCAAAAAGAAAAATATGAGGCTGATCTTAAAAAAGAGATCAAAAAATTACAAAGATTACGAGATCAAATTAAAAGTTGGATTGCATCTGGTGAAATCAAAGATAAAAGTACCCTTCTTGATTATCGAAAGCTAATTGAAACAGTAAGTCTAAAATTAATTTAATAAAACAAAAAACAAAAATTTTAAGTTGGATTAATTAATAATACTATATTGTTTATTTAGCAAATGGAACGATTCAAAGTTGTTGAAAGAGAAACTAAAACAAAAGCATATTCAAAAGAAGGTCTTGGTGCAGCACAAAAGCTTGATCCAGCTCAAAAAGAACGTGAAGAAGTTAGTAATTGGTTAGCAAATTCAATTGACGAATTAAATTTACAACTTGATAAATTTGAATCTGAAATTGAATCATTACTTGCTGGTAAGAAAAAACGTCTTGATAAAGATAAACAAGACAGAATGGATGAATTAAAAGGTAAATTGGAAAAACATCGTTATCATATACGTAAATTAGAAACATTACTACGTATGTTGGATAATATGTCTGTTGAAGTTAATACAATTAAAAGAATAAAAGATGATGTTGAATATTATATTGAATCTTCACAAGATCCTGATTTTGAAGAAAATGAATATATTTATGATGATATTATTGGATTAGATGAAGTTGAAATAACTGGTGTTGGTATACCATCATCAGCAACAACTGATAGTAATAACAGTAATGAAACTGGTGGTACACCAACATCAACTAATTCATGTACATCACCAATACCATCACCACCACTTTGTTCAACACTGCACAATTTATCAAGTGATAGTTCGACTGATACAGATAAAAAAACTAAGGTTAATATATTTTTAACATTAATGCAAATAATAATAATAATAATAATAGCATTTAAATTTAACTGTCAATCGTGGTAATTGTTTTTTTTAAATATAATTATAGCCAGTAAAACCAACAGCAGTTAGGCCACTATTGAACATGTCCCAGCCGCCTATTCCACCAGTTGGTAATACAACAACAGTTAAAACAAATATTTTAACAAGCAGTACACCAAGTAAAACCATTCCCATGACATCAAGCCAAAATTCACCAATATCAAATACGTCTGCAACAACAAATCATGTATCAACAATTAATGCTGGTAATTTTGCAACAGTTGCTGCATCGCAAAATAATTTACAAGCTCAACACACTAATACCACAAAAGTATCATGTAAGATCACTAATTTGACCTTTCATTAACTAACAAAAGAAAAAATAATAAGCATGATCATCGTATCTTTTATGTCATCAAACCATTCCTCTCATTAAAAAAAAATAATATCGAGTTGTAAAAATCATTGATTCAATATTACGCAGTTAATATATATATATATATACATATATTTATTTTTTATTTTGTTTATTTAGCTAATAGTGGTGAAAATGGCTTATCAATATTGCCAACACCAAATGTACCACCATCACTTGTACAACAATCCCAGCAACAATTGGCATCGGCAACACTACTGCAACAACAACAACAACAACAACAACAACAGCAGCAACAGCAACAATTACAGATACAACAACAACTACAGTTACAAATACTGCAACAACAGCAGCAGCAGCAACAGGTACAACAACAACAGCAACAGGTACAACAACAACAGCAACAGGTACAACAACAACCTCAATCAACCCCACAAGTACAGCAACAAACTGCTTCGATACCTCAAGTTGTACAGCAAAATGTGGCGCAAACAATTCCTCAACAACACCAGCTTCTTCCACAAACGGCACCACAACCGCAAATGCAAATTCAACAACAGCAACAAATTGTTACCCCTCTTCCTCAGCAACTACAACAACAACAGCAACTACAACAACAACAGCAACAACAAATACAAATACAAATGAATAATTCAATAACAAATACAACATCAATGCCACCAGGTATAATGCATAATCAAAATCATAATTCCAGCAATAATGATATTGATATAATAGCAACAACATTACCACGTTCATCATCACCACAATCAACAATATCAAGTCGTTCATCACCAATACCAACAAATTCATCATCACCACTCCCAACAAATTCAAATGGTATTATACAAAAATTACAAACAAATGTGGATCATGGACCATCCCCACTTAAATCAATAGCACAACAAGTTATTGTTAGAGCTGGATTAGATATACCAAATGTTGAACAAAATAGAAATATATTTGATAATAATAAAATTAATAATTCAACATCTGAAGCACATATACCACCATTACTTGGTGTTGCTCCACTTGGTCCAGTACCATTACAAAAAGAACATCAGTTACAATTTCAAATGATGGAATTAGCATACTACCATATGCCACATCCATCTGATTCTGAAAGACTTAGATCATATTTACCAAGAAATTTGTGTCCAACACCACCATACTATCAACAGGTAATATATAATTATTATTAATCTATTTATACCGCTCAAATATGTATCAAAATGACAACTACCTGTTTAACAATTCACATCAAATTTTGACTAGAGTCTATTCAAAATTGAACAATAAAATTCCAAATAAATCAGCATAATATTGATGGAGCGATAAAGATATCGACTAGCTTTTTTGTTTTTTTTTTTTTTTTTTTTTGACAATTTAATAAATAATACAAATTTATGATTTGAAGGTTCAACTGCCTCACTCGGATACTGTCGAATTTTTTCAACGACTGTCAACCGAAACATTATTTTTCATATTTTATTATATGGAAGGTTCGAAAGGACAATATTTGGCAGCAAAAGCATTGAAAAAACAAAGTTGGAGGTTTCATACAAAGTATATGATGTGGTTCCAACGACATGAAGAGCCAAAAATTATCAATGAAGAATATGAACAGGTTTGTCATTATTTATTCTATGAAAAGTAAAATATCTTGGCAATTGGTTAATAATAATTCTTTTTTTGTTCAAAAACAGGGAACTTACATCTACTTTGACTATGAAAAATGGGGTCAAAGAAAAAAAGAAGGATTCACTTTCGAGTACAAGTACTTAGAAGATAGAGATCTCAACTAAAATAATTAAGTTGAAGCATTTTTGTTTTTTTTTCCACAATTTCTCAGAGTTACGGTGGATCAGTTAAAACATTTAATTTTTAAAAACAAAAAAAGAAAACAGCACTTATTTCTGTATCGGTATTAAAACCAAGCAAAATACGAGCAAAAAAATATCTAAACTCGAGTAAAAAAATTTCTAAACTCGAGTAAAAACAAAAAAAGAATACAAGTTTAAAAAAATTGTTATCTTTTATGATCACATATTTTTCATGAAGTATAATTTTATTTATTAAAAAAAAAATCAAGTTAATAATTTTTTTTGTTTTTTTTTTTTTTTCATATCAATAGTTTCCAGATGACAACTTCTGCTTAATTTAAGTTAAAAATAAAAAAAAGAAAATCTATTACAATTTATTCAATAATTGAAAGAACATTCAATTCTATTTCAAAAAAAAAAAAAAAAAAAAAAACAATAATCAGGTCTAAAAATGACTTAATTAATAACAAATTTATTATTAACAAATGTGATTATTATTAATTTAAAAAAAAAAAAATAATAATTCCACCGATAGACAGTTTTATCAAGGTTTGTTAGTAGCATAAGGTGTGTGATAAGCAAAAACCGTCAAAAAAAAAACGATAAAGTTATACTCGCTGGCGACTGACTGTAAAACCAGTACAAAATACAAGAAAAAGAAATTAAGGTACAGCAGATATGTATGTCCAGGCGTGTTTTACTTGGCTCTGGACATCGAGAAACTTAAAAACAAAACCGAAAAGTTAATGAAAAAAGAAAAAAAAAAAAGGAACGAAAAAACTCATGCTATATGGTATGTCTTTATGATATAGATAATTTTTGTATAAAGTTTAATTAAATCCTTGAATTGAATTAACTGTACAGAATGTGTAGAAATAGTTAATAATATTATTATGGAATATACACATTTTAATTCATTTAATTAAGTATCAGGTTAAACACAAAAAAAAAAAAAGTAACAAACAGTGATGATAACCAGATGAAAAAAAAAAATACTATTTTTTGTGATATAAAAATATGAAAATACGTGTCATGGTTTTTTCTATATTTTTAAAATAATAATATTAATACTCCTTTTTTTTATTATTATTATAATTACTATTTATTTCATTCAACATAAAAAAAAATTTTTTTTTTTTTCAAATTGCAATTTAAATTAGTTATTAGAATAAAAATAATTATTTTCGTCTAGGTTTACCCTTGCCTTTGTTGCTAAAATGACTTTTGACACGTTTTCTACCACCAAATGATTGTTCAGTATCATCATTATCATCATCATCATCATGTTTTTGTGATCTTTTTCTTTTACCAGATTTTTTACAATCTTCATTATCTTTCATTTCCATTTTGACGATACGTTCTGCTTCACTAACTCTTTCTTGTAAAATCATGACATCATCTTCTTCAGTTTTATATAGAGGAAGTTTTTTACCAATTAATTGTTCAATTCTTTGATATAGTTCAACATCATACTGCGTTACAAATGTTATTGAACGGCCTGATCTACCAGCACGTGCTGTTCTTCCAACTCTATGAATATAGTCCTTACTATGAGTTGGTATATCCAAATTAATGACAATGTCAACATGTGGTATATCCAAACCTCTACTAGCAACATCAGTTGATATAAGTATTGAACGATTTTTAGCTTTAAATTTAGTCAATGCCGCCAGTCTTTTATTTTGATTCATTTGTCCATTTAATGGTACAGCCATGAATCCTAATTTTCTTAAAATCATTGCTGTTCTTATGGTATTAACACATGTTCCACAAAATATCATAAAACTATTACCAGCTAATTCATTTAGTATATGAACAAGATAAACATCTTTATATTTCGATGGAATAAATAAATATGATTGTTGAAGTTTATCAACAGTTTGATATTTTGTTGATATTTGAAGTTTAACTGGATCTTTAAGTGATGCACGTTGAAGTTTTTGTACTTTTTTTGTCATGGTTGCTGAAAATAATAGAGTACGACGTTCACGTGGTATAATACGAAGTATTTTATTAACTTCAACTTCAAAATCCATATTTAATATTCTATCGGCTTCATCCATAACAAGAAATTTTAATGAACGAAGTTCGAAACCTTTTGTATTTTCAAGATGATCAACAAGGCGACCTGGTGTTGCTATTAATAAGCAATAATTTTTGATCATCCATGCTCATTCCTCCAACAATAACTACACATTTTACACCAATACTTGATCCTGAAAAATTATTGTTAGATTATTAAACTTATATATTGTTAAAATTATCATTATAATTATTTTGTATTTACCAAGTGCTTCAAATTGTTCAGATATTTGAAATGCAAGTTCTCGAGTTGGTGTTAAAACAAGAGCAAAAGAACGATGTGCATTTTCTAATAGTGCATTTAGAATTGGCAATGCAAATGCTCCTGTTTTACCAGATCCAGTTTCAGCAATACCAATTATATCTTTACCTGCCAGAGTATGTGGAATTGCTTCAATCTGAATTGGTGATGGTTTTTCCCATTTTAAATCTCTACATGCTTGACAAAGTACTGGTTCAAGTCCCTACAGATTGTTATTAACCTTCTATTAAACTTGACATCAACACGTGTTTTTGTATTTATTTTTATTGTACTTACAAGACTTTCCCAAGTTGCAGTTATATTCTCATTTTTTGTTTCAATTTCAGGAACTGGACTACCAGGATTTTCATCGGAATCACTCATTTTTTTTTTTAAATGTAAAATAAAAAAAATTTCACGTTTTTATTACTGTTGTATACTTTTTATTTATATAAACGCGTGTTTTTTATAAGGCACTTCTCAAAGTTTTATGATCAAAGTCATGGAGTTTAACAAGGAGGGTAATCTGTGACGTCACACTGTGTATTGGCATAGGGAGCTGTTGAAGCTCACGGAATGGAGCAAGTCAGTACATTTTTTTGCCAGTGATGACGCTAGTGGGACGAGTGCCCAAAGTCACATGTTGTTTTTGTTTATATTTTTTTTTTTTTTTGTGTAGCTCAGTTAGAGTATTCCTTCATTATGTAAAAAAATAATACAACTACATAATACATTATTTATTTAACAAGTAAAATTAAAGCAATTTATTTTAATTTACAGTAAATCTAAGAAAAGATAAAGCTAAGGAATTAATGTTGCTTACCATATAATTTCTTTATAATCACATCAATTCTTTAGCTTCATCTTTTTTTTAGCTACTGTTTTCATTTGGTATTTTTTTTATGATAATGAATTACTTTAATGTTAAATAAATAATTTTTTATTAGAAAGATCATTCCAAATAAATTTTATTTCAATTAGGTACATGTGATGCAAATGTTGACATAAAAAATAATGAGATAGTTCAAATGAAGTATTGAAAAAAAAAAAAAAAAACAAAAAATGTTCTATGACATTAATGGATATGAACCAGGAAACCAAGTCTTTTGGAGAAATTAGTTGGTAAAGAAAAAAGACAAAAAAATCACCAGAGGATTTGTATTTGTATGGTGATGGAAAAACCATGTTGATGGATCTCTTTTAGGATTGTTGTAAGCTAATTTATATCACAATTATTTTAATAATAATATAAATAAATAATTAATAAATATCATTGTTTACAGATTGAGAAAAAAGAACGTGTACATTTTTATTTATTTATGCTAGATGTACATAGTAAAATTCATCAAGTTAAAAAAACAATAAAACGGGTTGTTAGTAGTACAAAACTTCAACCATTTGATCCAATACCACCAGTTGATGATATGATTATTGAAAAATCATGGCTTTTATATTTTGATAGATTTCAGATGATGTTGCTGATGCAACGATATTAAAACCATTATTACTGAATTATTTGAACGTGTAATGATTGCAATCATTAGCATGTTGTTACAACAAGTAATAATACAGCTCCTGATGATTTACACGAAAGTCGATTACAAAGAGAAAATTTTATTCCATTTATACAAGTTAAAAATTATTGTTTAGTTGTATCACTTGATTCAGGAATTAATTAAAAGATTAAAATTGGACAAGGTAAAAAATTCGCTGTTATATTATCAAAAATACAAGACCCAAATGATTTGTTGGAAAATGGAAAATGCTACTATTAATCAAAAGTTATGAATTGATGACCAAAGAAATTATGTGGTAAGCATCATTAATTTCTTAGCTCCATTTTTTCCTTGGCCGCTGCTTGCCCTTGGTACTTTTTTTTATTAATTATATTGCTATAATTTCATTTGTTTACTAAATAATAAATAATAAAGACAAGCAGGGTGGCGAAAATGAGTTATAAAATTAATGCTGCTTATCCACAATTTTTTGGCTGCATTAATTCCTTTGCTCGATTTTTTCTTGGGCCACTGTTTGTCCTTTTTGAATTTACCATTTATCTAACAAATAAAATTAAATTAAAAACATTATAATAAATTAAAATACCAAGAAAGCAGTGGCCAAAGAACAATGTAGCTATAAGAAATTGATGTGGCTTATACCACATAATTCCTTTTGCTGCAATAATTTCTTAGCTTCATCTTTTCTTTAGCCTCCTGCTTGTGCTTGGTATTTTTTTTTATTAAAATACCAGCAATATCAGTTACCTATGATTATCAAATATTAAATTTAATGTTTTTAATTCATCATGATTTTTTATAAATTTAATTTTGTCTTGTCTGAAATCTATTAAAACATAAAAGCCATGATTTTTCAATAATCATATCAGCAACTGGTGGTAATGGATCAAATAGTTGAAGTTTTGTACTACTATTAACACGTTTTATTGTTTTTTTAACTTGATGAATTTTACTATGTACATCTAGCATAAATAAAAAAAAAGTACATGTTCTTTTTTCTCAATCTGTAAACAATGATATTTATTAATTATTTATTTATATTATTATTAAAATAATTATGATATAAATTATCTCACAACAATCCTAAAAGAGATCCATCAACATGGTTTTTCCATCACCAACAGCACGATACAAATACAAACCCTTTGGTGTTTTTTTTGACTTTTTTTCTTTATTCATTTATTTATTTATTTAGCATATAACTAATTTATCTAAAAAACTTGGTTTTCCTGGTTTTTATGCATTAATGTCATCATAAACATTTTGTAAATTTTGTACAACACACCTTTGATATTCATCCTCAATAAGTTGTCTATTTTTTATATTTTTTTTCAATACTTCATTGGACTATATTATTATTTTTTTATGTCAACATTTGCATCACATGTACCTAATTGAAATAAAAATTTATTTGGAATGATCTTTTTTAATAAAAAATTATTTATTTAACATTAAAGTAATTCATTATCATAAAAATAATTAAATGAAAAACAGTAGCTAAAAAAAAGATGAAGCTAAAGAATTGATGTGATTATAAAGAAATTATATGGTAAGCAACATTAATTCCTTAGCTTTATCTTTTTCTTAGACACTGTAAATTAAAATAAATTGCTTTAATTTTACTTGTTAAATAAATAATGTATTATGTAGTTGTATTATTTTTTTACATAATGAAGGAATACTCTAACTAAGCTACACAAAAAAAAAAAAAAATATAAACAAAAACAACATGTGACTTTGGGCACTCGTCCCACTAGCGTCATCACTGGCAGAAAAACGTACTGACTTGCTCCATTCTGTGAGCTTCAGTGAAATTCGAGAGATTACCCTCCTTATACACCTCCATGATCAAAGTTTTAAGATAGGAAAATGGAAGCTGGGAAGTGAAACCAGCTGAAACCAGCCAGTCGGCCACAGAGCAGTGATACCAGACTCCATCACGAGAGCGCGCATGCAGTGTTGGGTAAGTATGAATTGGGTTCACACATTAGGTGTGTTCCAGTGTTGGGTAGGTAAGATACCTTACTGTAAGATACTGTATCTTACATCATTGGTTTCATACATCGAGGTATCTTACATTGCGTTCCCAGCGCCTTCTACGATAAAAGTGGAACCTTCGTGCTACAATTTTTTTTTATTCGATAAATACATGCATTCATTGAAAATAAATAAAAATTTAAAAACAAGTAGTAGCTAAGGAAAAGATGTAGCTGAGGAATTAATGTTGCTTAAAAAAAGAATTTTGGCAACTGTAGCTCCATCTTTTCCTTAGCTACTACTATTTTTCCTTGGGATTTTATTTATTTAAAAAAATTGTTTATTTAAAATTAAAGCAACATTAATTCCTTAAAAACATAATTTTTGGCACATTAATTTCTTAGCTACATCTTTTTCTTAGCTACTGCTTTTCCTTGGACATTGTAATTTATTTAATAAATAAAATCACATGCATTTTATTTTTTAAATAAATAAAAATCCCAAGGAAAAATAGTAGCTAAGGAAAAGTTGGAGCTAAGGAATTACAGTTGCCAAAGAAATTCTTTTATAAGCAACATTAATTCCTTAGTTGTTATCTTTTTTTCCTTTAGCTACTGCTTTCTTGACATTTATCTTTTAAAAATAAAATGACATGTATATTATTTATTTAATAAATAGAAAATGTCCGAGGAAAAGCAGTAGCTAAGGAAAGGATGGAGCTAAGAAATTAATGTTGCCAAAAAATCATGTTTCAAGCAACATTAATTCCTTAAAACTGGTTTTCCTTGATATTATATATATTTATATAACAAATAAATTACATGTACCAATATATATCGAGCAATAAGAACTAATTGTCGAGTCGACAGTCAATAAGAATGTTCAAAATGGCGTCAGAGGTATCTTACAGTTTTTTACAGTATCTTACAGTATCTTACTGTAAGTGTATGAAACCTCAAAATCGACCATTTCTATTTCAATATTGTGTTCATTCATTTCACACTGAGCGTACGCACGAGCGTTATGCAAGGAAGCGCTAGAGTCGTGCGGTCATTTAATGAATCTTTAGCAAGTAAAATTTACCGACGCATTCGTTATTTTCAGTCATTGTGTTTATTTTGTTAATTTAATAATTTTTTCTAAGACGCAAGAACAAATTACCAATTATTGATGAATAAAGAGAACGAAAGAGCTAGAAAAAACAAATAACAATAAATAAATAGTAAATTTTAGTTACTAAAGTTTCTTCAAATGACCGCACGACTCTAGCGCTTTCTTGCATACGCTCCGTGCGTACGCTCGATGTGAATAGTGAACGAACACACCTATTGCATACATGCCACTTGCTTTTGTTATTTATTATAAGGCTGATTTCCACCAAAATTCTAGTAATTTTCTAGTGATGAAAGATCTTGCAAGCATTTCTATAGCGTAGAGACACCGCTTTATGTATTTATTTTTTTTCCTGTTTATTTTCGCGCATGTGTAGTTGGATGCGCACATGGGATGCGCAGTCAGCAAAAAGTGAGTTTGCAACAGCATAGGACATGAGGGCTGAATCAGCCATGTTTTAATTCTTATTTTTTAAGAATTATTTGTTTGACGTCACTGTTCTCTCAAGGTCCCTAGAATGATTCCCAATATACAGGTCATCCGAAGTAAAATCGTCGATATCCCCAATATGGCGGAGCCGCGCAAATTCAAACTGCTACGGCGTCAAGTTATATGAATTGCAGTCATAAAATAAATGTATAAAATTTTTTTTTGCATCTGTAATCATCATTAATGATCAATAAATTAATATGAAATGAAATAATAATAAGAATATTAATGTTTATAAAATATTATTGAATAAAATAACCTGAACGAAGTTTTTTTTTTCTTTTTCTTTTAAATAAAATATAATTATGATAGTATATTAATTTAACTTTGTCTATTTGAATATAGGAGTACTAATATTATCACACAAATTGCATTTATAATCAAATATCAAGTATCTATAATTAACAAATTAAATTCAATTCAACGTCAGACAATGTCAAATATAAACATTGATAAACATGTGTGAATGTGTGTGACTATCCACGCATACATACGTGATACGTACCTATCTTGTGTACATATACGCATGCGCACAACCACTGATCCCCAATATGGCGTCCCAAATTCTAGCTTCAGATGACCTGTCTAAATCCAGTAACTCATCTAGGGACCTTGACCCGTATTCAGAGGATGTTCTCATTAGGGCGTTTTTTTTCTGATGGTGGCGCTTGTGAAGCTTTTCTATGTAAAATCTATATAAAAAGTTCACAAGCGCCGCCATCGGAAAAAAACGCCCTAATGAGAACGTCCTCTGAATACGGGTGCTGCACCCGTATTCAGAGGATGTTCTCATTAGGGCGTTTTTTTCCGATGGTGGCGTTTGTGAAGCTTTTCTATGTAAAATCTATATAAAAAGTTCACAAGCGCCGCCATCGGAAAAAAAAAGCCCTGATGAGAACATCCTCTGAATACGGGTGCGGGTGTGTACGGGTGCAGAGAAAAGACTTCTCTCTGCGGGTGCCGCAGTCCAATTCACAGGGCAAATTTTTTACAATTTAGGGCTTTTCATGGTGATGGCACTTATGTGTTTTTATATAGCCTTCACATACAAGAATTTTCCACAAGCACCGCCAGTGGAGGAAAAAAGCCCTAAATTGTAATGTCCTGTGAATTGAACTGCAGCACCGGTATTCAGAGGATGTTCTCATTAGGGCGTTTTTTTTTCCGATGGTGGCGTTTGTGAAGCTTTTCTATATGAATGATGCTGTAGTTGATGGTTTTCGGTTAAAATTGTCGGTTTATTTTTATGAGCGAAAGCAGAATAAGGCACAAAATTCAATAGGTGTTTATCTATATCATCACTGTAAATAAAACAATATTTATTGGGGCATTAATACAGTGATGATATAGATAAGCATTTCGTATTCTCGTGTTCAGAGGATTCTATTATGTTTTTTTCCGATGGTGTTGTTTTGAAATTTTCTATGTAAAATCTATATAAAAAGTTCACAAGCGCCGCCATCGGAAAAAAAAGCCCTAATGAGAACATCCTCTGAATACGGGTGCAGTATTGAGATTTTGTGCCTTTGTAGTTCTTCAAACAACCGTACGTCGCTAGCGCCATAAGTGAGCCGTAAGTGAGACGGAACTGAGCCGAGACGACCATCGAACACAGCTACGACCATCGAACACAGCTTATATAAAAAAAATTTTGTTTAGCGCCATCAGCGGAAAAAAAAGCCCTAATGAGAACAATTTTGCCCCGTGAATACGGCAGTCCAATTCACAGGGCATTACAATTTAGGGCTTTTTTCCTCCACTGGCGGCGCTCGTGAAGCTTTTGTATGTAAAATCTATATAAAAATGTGGGGTTAAACACAAATAATTTCACCAGAATATAATTTAATACTAGAAAGTTAAATTTATTTTTTATTTTACAAAATAATGTTGCTCGTTATACGAGCGAAGCAAGACTGAATATTTTTATTTTAAATTTTCTTTTTTTTATTTTATTTTATTTTAATTTTCTTTTCTTTTGTGAAAATTAAAATATTGATTTATTTTTATTTGAAATATTTTATTTAGAATTTTATATTTATTATGTTGAGTAAATGTAAACAAAAGATTTTATACAAAGAAAAAGGTAGATAGTAAATTTTGTAATAGAAAAATATGATAGAAAAAATATTCTAGAAAAATAATGAAAAAATAAATTGAGAGAAAAAATTAAATTTTAAATTTTAAATTTTAAATAAATGCTTTATGACACTGTACGTGCCTTGTGCAATTTAAGTGTGTTTTACATACTCAAAAAAATAGATTATTTTATTTGCGCATGCGTCGCTATCATGGACCGCCATATTACTCCCTCCTAAGTCGCTTTGGAGCTTGTGAAAAAGTGACGTTTCGTCTTGTGTATGTGCGTTTGGGTCGATCCATTGATGATTTCCATTCATGTTCAGGTTGTTGTTGTGTTTTATTATCATCAACTATGTCGTGGTCATCTTGGTCAGTATCATTTTTACTAATGTAAGCTGGTTTTAATCTTTGTATAGATATATTTTTATGTATGCCATTCATGTTTATTTTGTAGACCAGGTTAGATTCTCGCTGGATTATTTTGAATGGACCTGTATATGGACTTTCCAGTGGTGCTTTGACGTTATCAGATCTCACAAACACGTGTGTACATGTATCTAGGTCCTTTAAGATGAAAATTTTGCTTTTGTTGTGGTGAGCAGTTGGTGATGGCTTTAGTCCTCTCATGATTTCTCTGTGTTTTTCCAGGAAGAATTGTGGATTAACTGACATACTGTTGTGGATAAAAAATTCACCTGGTAGTCTAAGACCAGTGCCATACACCATTTCAGCAGGTGTAGCTTGTAAGTCCTCTTTGAAGCTCATACGTAGGCCTAGCATTATAGTTGATAATATCTCAATCCAAGGTTTTGGTGAGCACATGAGTGCAGCTTTCAAAGTTCTGTGCCATCTTTCCACTAATCCATTAGATTGAGGATGATATGGTGTTGTTCTGTTCTTTCTAGCACCAATGAATTTGGCTAGTGCTTGGAACAGTGCAGATTCAAATTGAGTACCTTGATCGGACGTGATTGTTATTGGAGTACCAAATTGTGTTATCCAGCTGTCGAAAAGTGCTGTTGTGATGGTGTCAGCTGTTATGTCTTTTAAAGGCACTGCCACAGGCCACCTTGTGAATCTATCAATAATTGTAAGGCAGTATTGATAGTCTTTGACGTTTGGTAATACGATTATATCTATATGTATGTGGCTAAAACGTTCGTCTGGCACCACAATGTGCTCTGGTTGAGGTTTGTTGTGTCTCTGTACTTTAGCTTTTTGACACTGGATACATTCTCTTGCCCATTTTATTGTATCTTTGTTCATTGATGGCCACACAAATTTTTCTTTAATTGTTTTAGCTGTGTTCCTGATGCTAGGATGTGATGTGTTGTGTATCACCTGGAATGCTGTCTTACGTAGTGTTTCTGGTAGATACGGTCTAACAACCTTGTTTGATATGTCACAATACAGCTTGAAGTTTTCGATTGACAGTTCATGAAGTTTTAATGACGTCGAGCCTTGGATTATATCCTGAAGTTCAACGTCTTTTGTTTGTTCTTCGTGTATTGTTTGTGTGTCCAGTTGAGTTGGCATTGATATTGTGTTTATGCGTGACAGAGCATCAGCTACTACATTGTCCTCTCCTTTCACATGGACTATGTCTGTTGTGAATTGAGATATATAATCAAGCTGTCGTATCTGTCGTTCAGATGCTTTTTCTAGTTTTTTGTTGAACATATGGACAAGAGGTTTGTGATCAGTCCTGATGGTGAACTGACGACATTCGAGTAAGTGTTTGAAGTGTTTTATGCTAGAAAATATTGCTAAAAGCTCTCTATCATACGTGCTATACCTCTTTTCAGCCTCACTCAATTTTCTTGAAAAAAATCCAATTGGAACCCAGTTATTATTGTCATCTCGCTGTTCGAGTGAAGAACCAATAGCTGTGGTGGATGCATCAGTATTTAATATGACTGGTGATGATGCTGATGGAAAAGCTAATTGAGTGATGTTAGCTAGACATGTTTTACAGTCCTCAAAAGCTTGCTCTGATACATCATTCCACATTATTTTCCTCTTGTCGTTTTTCTTGGCGTCCTTCAAGTAGTTGTTGAGTGGTAATAGCATACTTGCTGCTTGTGGTATGCATCGTCTGTAGTAGTTTAACATACCCAGGAATCTCCTGAGCTCCATGATGTTCTCTGGCTTTTGATAATCAATTATTTTTTTAATGTTGTCTGTCATTGGTGTGAATCCATTTTGGTTGATGGTGTATCCCAAGAAATTTAATTGTTTTTTACCAAATTGACATTTATTTATGTTGATTGTGAGAGAGTGATGTTTTAATCTTTTAAATACTTCTTCCAGGTGATGTTTGTGTTCTTCTGGAGTCGATGATGCTACTAATATGTCGTCGATATACACAAATACATATTGTAGATCTCTGAAGACCGAGTCAATGTACCTCTGGAACGTCTGGCATGCGTTACGAAGACCAAATGGCATCACAACATACTCGAAGAGTCCCCATGGTGTTATTATTGCTGTTTTCTTACTATCATCTGGATCCATTGGTATCTGGTGATAAGCTTTAGCCAGATCCAGTGATGAAAATATCATTTTTTTATGTAAGTAAGGAAACAGGTCTTGTATCATGGGTGGTGGATACTTGTCTGGTTGCGTAATAGCATTCAATTTTCTGTAATCACCACAGAGTCTCCATTCACCTGTCTTTTTTCGTGTCAAATGAATGGGACTGGCATATGGACTGCTTGATGGTCGTATTATGCCACAGTCAAGAAGTTCTTTTATTTGATTCTTGCCTGCCACTGCTTTTTCTCCTGCCAATTTTCTACAACGTTCACCAACTGGTTGTCCACTTGTTATTATTTTGTGAACGTAACCAGACTTGTTAATGTTTGGTTTTATTGATGGCTTGGTGATATCAATGTATTGTTGAAGGAGATTGGAATATGGTGTTGTAGAATTAACTGTTGAGATGTTGAAGTTGTTCGTGGTGAGTATTTGACCTTTTGTTGTCAATTTTGTTGTTGAATCAATTAATTGTTTGTTTTTCAGGTCTATCAAAAGCCCAAAATGAGTAAGAAAATCAGCTCCAATGATGGCTGATTGTACATCGGCGATTATAAATGACCATAAAAATTCTCGTCTTAAATTAAGGTTGATTTTTAAAGTCTTTGATCCATATGTATGAATGATGGAACAGTTTGCAGCATATAAATTTAAATCAGATTTTACCTTGTTCTTGAAGTTGCAAGCAGGTATAATGGACACAATGGATCCAGAGTCAATTAAGAATTTTTGTTGTAATGTGTTGTCAAAGACGTGTAGACGTAATTCTTGGTATGTATCTAATTTAAATGCAGCTTTGTTACTGTCACCAACTGTTCCAATTGGTGGCAGGTTGTTTAGTTTCCCTGTCCTTGTGATACAAATGTACAAGGTGGAGTACAACGTCTTGCTTTGTCACCAAATTGATTATGATAAAAGCAGAGAGAGCTGTCTCCTTGTGAGTATCTTCTTGGTCTTGATCTAGATCTTGATCTTGGTCTAGACTGATAGTTATTTCTTTGTACTTTTAACTCTTTAATTTCTTTCATACAATCAAGTAACATTTGTTGCAGGTCTTCTATTTTTTTTTCCATACGAAGCTGTGTATGTGATGGTGTGGTGTCTTTCTGATTACATGCTGATGTAGCCATGACGAATGAGTTTCTGGTGGCTTCCATCACCCTATCAGCTACTTCAGCCATAGCATTTAGTGTCAAGTTTGATGATGCTACCAACAAGGGTTTAACTTGATTTGGCATCCTGTCTAGCCAAAGTTGGTGGAGCATGTCCTCTGTCATTGAGTCACCAGCTAACTCTTTCATTTCTCTGAGAAGCTGTGTTGGTTTCTTGTCTGCTAAATCCATCTCTCTCAAAAGTTTATGTATTTGCTTTTCGCGAGAGATTGAAGTTCTCTGGATAATAGCTTCTTTTATACGTCTGTATTTATCAATTACTGGTGGATTGTGTAATATATCAGTAACCTGTTGTAATGTTTCAGCGTCAAGTGCACGAATGACTGAGTAATATTTAGTCTCGTCATTTCTAATTTTTAATGCATTAAACTCAGCTTCGACGAGTATAAACCACAACTCTGGACGATCTTTTAAAAAATTTGGTACCTGGGGTTTTGATACTGTGTTTACAAGGCTCTCGTTGAGCATACTGGTGATCATGGCTTTCTGTACATCATTAAATCCAGCCATTGTCTCTTGCTGTTGTTCCATTGGATGTTCTTGGTGCTGATTATGATTATTATTATTATTCTGATTCCCACATGCACCTGATGTTGATGATGATGATGTACCACCTGATCCTGAGAACCCAAAACCCGTGAGAAAGTCATAGTGACCTTCATTTGTCCTATTTTCCATGGTCCTTTTGTTTCGTTTTTTTTTTTTTTGTTTTTAAATTGTTTGTTTGTTTGAATTTAACTTTTGTTCGTATTAAATGTACCCTGGATCACGTCGGGGTCACCAATTTGTGGGGTTAAACACAAATAATTTCACCAGAATATAATTTAATACTAGAAAGTTAAATTTATTTTTTATTTTACAAAATAATGTTGCTCGTTATACGAGCGAAGCAAGACTGAATATTTTTATTTTAAATTTTCTTTTTTTTATTTTATTTTAATTTTCTTTTCTTTTGTGAAAATTAAAATATTGATTTATTTTTATTTGAAATATTTTATTTAGAATTTTATATTTATTATGTTGAGTAAATGTAAACAAAAGATTTTATACAAAGAAAAAGGTAGATAGTAAATTTTGTAATAGAAAAATATGATAGAAAAAATATTCTAGAAAAATAATGAAAAAATAAATTGAGAGAAAAATTAAATTTTAAATTTTAAATTTTAAATAAATGCTTTATGACACTGTACGTGCCTTGTGCAATTTAAGTGTGTTTTACATACTCAAAAAAATAGATTATTTTATTTGCGCATGCGTCGCTATCATGGACCGCCATAAAAAAAATTTTACAAGCGCCATTAGCGGCAAAAAATAGCCCTAAATTGTAAAAAATTTGCCCTGTGAATTGGACTGCGGGTGCAGGTGCCGGAGTTTTTATACATTTAGCAAGTTATAGTTCTTCTGATTTTTTGTCTTCATGGGTTCGATAACACTATGACAGAAAATGGCTGCCTCCATTGTTGACGTGTATAATAAATTAGTCAATCATAAATAAATAAATTATTGGTTAATATTTTCTTTTGGAACAAATAATTAGATGATTAACAGTAAGATAATGGGACAAATACGTTCATGTGGTTGTAAAGGTATTCGAGCATGTTTTATTTATGAAAAGAATATAAAATTTGCAAACAAAATTTTACGAAAAAATTCAAGGTAAATTTTTATTTATTGTTTACAAATTATTAATTTCCATATTCATTTTAATATATGTTGAGATGAACATGTATTTAATCAAAATAATGTCATATTTAATTTTATTAGCAATTGCTTTGCTACGTTTATTGTCCAGAATGTGATAAAGTACGCCTGGTTGGGATATTGATCTTCTTAACAATCATCCAAATCATACTGAACACCAATATTTTATCCCGGTGTATTTATTAAGGTACATTAATTAAAATTAATATTATAATCAAACAAATAACTAATAATAATAAAATTAACTATTTAAATTTATTGTCTTAGCTAGATTTTTAAGTCACTGAATCAAAAATTTGATAAATAATCTTGATGAATTATCTTGGGAAACATCACAAAGTGGTCGTAGAAACAAAATTATGGACCAAAATGTAATTTTAAAAGCGTAAATTACGTTTGGGTAATTTTAATGGATTTTATAACAACAAAATTTGTTCAACACAAATTAAATAATGAATCATTGTTAAAAAATTTTTGTACAATTGAACAATGTAGTTTGGAGTATACTTTTGCTAAAGAAAGAGGCTCATAATTGATCCACATATTGATGATTGTTGGATATGTAGGAGAAAGAATAGTAACAGTCAATGTTATTGGTGATTCAGTATTGACTATGACAAAATTTAGTGGTCCAAATACCAAGTATAATCTTCCTGATCTTGATACTTATCCTCCAGTTGTTGAACGACAACAGCCGAATGCTGATGTAATTGTTGGCGATGTCGTCATCAGATTACCAATGCCTGCAAGATCTTTGATGATTTTATATGGTCCTTCAAGGTATTTTAATAAATAAAAGAATCAAAAATATAATTTTTTTTTATTAGTTGAAATTTGTCTAATAATTTTTATTTGTTTTTTTTTTTTTTTTCTTTTGTAGATATGAATGGGAACATTCAGTGTTAAGAGAAGATATCGATCTTCGACGAGTTTGCATAGCTTACAGAGAATTTACACCTCCTTATCTTTCATCAGGTAAAAATTCTCACGAAACAATTGAAATTCTTGAAAAATCAAAGAATTTTTGGTAACTTGTTTAATATGAATTATATACATATATGTCTATAATGTATATATATTCAAATCAACGTGAATTTTTATTTTTACAATGGACTGTTTTTTTTTTTTTTGATACATTGAATTTTCTTAATATTCCTTTAATAATTTATTTTTAAATTTTAAAATGATAACTATTTTAATCCAATCATTGAATATACACATGTAATAATTTAATTTAATTTATATTTTTTGTATTAAACATTTTTAAATCGAATCAAAATGTATATATGAATTATAACCATTGCTCAATGGATGATAAATGGAGCTATTACGTATTTGCCATGTTTCCATTTCTATAGCTACTTTTTTTTCTGTTACTGTTTTTCTAAATGTCAATGACAATACAAGATCAATTATCTGAAATTAATTATTGAAAAATTGGTTTTATTGCTTTGATTTAAAATAAATATTTTAATATTTTACCTGAATTGACACAATAATTATTGCTGATGTTATTATTTTTATTGCGTTTTCATGTATAAATGTTTTTAATGGACCACTACAACCTTTTTGATAATAACCAGAGCATGTAATTGTATTATTTTCATTGTTTTTTGTTGAAAAACAGCATGAATGTGGTGCTGAAATATCATTAATCACATGATTACGATATTTGACCCAGTCTGATGGGCCAGTAGATCCGCAGCATTGAAGCTAGAACAAAAAAATGTATCATTAAATTTATTATTAGTTTATTTGTCGATTAATAGTTAATTTTCTTATTTGATTACCGATGTTTGCATTGCATCAAGGGTCAATCGAGCTTCTTGATTTTCTTCATATTGTGACATAATTTCTCCAATGTCTATCATATTATCTTTATTTGTCCAAATCCATATTGAAGCTGATAATTCCATTATTACAAGAATCACCAAACAACACAAGAACTAATAAAATAAAAAATACATATGATTTTTATATTACTTTTTTAATAATTTTTAATTTTAATATCTTTTAATTACCAAAAAAATCAGTGAAGAGCTTTCTTTAAGTGCACCAAAAAATCCGATAAATGATGTGACAAGTATTAATAATCCAAAGATTGATAATATAGTTGTTGGTGTGAAATGATGAGGGTAAAGTAGGTGATTAATATTGGCATATGCAATAAAAAAACTTGCGCCAATAGATAATAATATTGTTCCACTCAGCTAAAAAATAGGAATAAAAAAAAAGATAATTACACAGGTGATGATACAGGTAATAAATAAATTGACAAAAAAATTAAAAAAATTATGTGTTTTTTCTTCTTTTGGAAAATAATTGAAAAATTCATTTGATATTAAAATTGTCGCGAAAAATTTTCAACTAAAACATCGTTATAAATTATTATTTTGAAGCTTTTTTTTTTTTATTCTTTGAGAATTATTTATGTCTTGTGATGGAATTATGATTAAATAAAAATAATTTCAAGTTTAAATTAAAATAATATCATTTTAAATTAAATACACAATATAATGAAATAATTAAACTTGAAATTTTTTTTTTAGTTGTATAACAATTTTTTTTTAATCGTATAAAAATTTGTTTTAATTATATTTAATTCTTTACAAACCACAAAAAGTCCATTCATCACACAAAGAAACCACTTCAACCTCGTGCTTTGATTTTCGTCGTTCATTTTTAAATTAATCCAAAAAGGGATAGAAAAAATAAATCACTTTTTATGAAAAATAATAATAGTAATTAATAGACACAAATTAAAATCAAAGCCACGTTTAAAAAAAAAAAAAATTTAGAATAAATAAAATACAAAAATAAATTTTTTTTTTCTCAGAAACTTGTCGAGGTGGCTACAAATGACCAACTAATTCGATGTTTTCTAAATGACTACTTCTTTTTATCTATTATTCATTAACTATTTGTGTTTTCATTTGTGTTTTTTATCGAAACAAAATTTTTTTTTATGTATTTTGTTACTTATGAATCATAGATATTAAATGTAAAATTTTCCAATATTTTTAAACATTTTTTAAAACAATTTTTATCTTTTTCTGTTAAATGTAGTGGATTAAACTTAAAAAAAAAGTTGGAATTTTTTTATCCTTCTAATCTATCAGGGTAAACTAATTTTGATAATTCTGATTTTTGTCTGTTTAACTTGTTTTCTTCATCTTTTGTTCTCAATTTTGATATGAATACGATTCCAGCCAGCTAATTAAATAAAAATAAATATTAATTTAAATATTTTATTTGAAATAGTTAACATTTACTTGTATAAGTTTTATATATTTTACCTGTATTAAAATAACGGACATTGTTCCAAATATTAATAAAATTGTTTTCATTTTTATGATTTTTTTCATTTGATTGAGACAACCATAATCATAATATTCAGCACAAACAAATTTATTTTTTTCATCATTATTACTTGTAAATCTAACTTGACAACAAGAATTTGGTATTGTTTTATGATCAATGCGAATATTATTCCAGTCATTTACTCCCATAACTCCACAACATCTCAACTAAATTAAAAATACAAAAAAAAAAAATTATAATTACGAGAAAATTAATATTAAAACTATATTTATTATTAAAATTATTACCCTGTCTTGAATAGAATCAAAAGAACTGGCAGATTTTGAGTCAATGTAATAATTATTAATCATGTGATTTAATTCTTTTTCAGAACTTTTTATTGAATCATCTTCAAGATAAAATGCAAATATTGCAGCATTTATTTCCAGAACAATTGCAATAAATAGTAAAAACATTAACTAAAAATATAAATATTCAATAATTATCATCATATAAATATATTAAAATTTTTTTTAGATTTAAATTTATTTACACAAATTATTAGTTTTCCTCTTTTTTTGAAAATTCCAATGTAGCCTATGAATCCAATTATCAGTATAAATATACCAGTGAATTTAACTATTTCTGTTGGGAATGAATAAACTTTAATTACATGATAATAATAAATATCATCAGCCATTCCAATGTATATGCTCAATCCTCCTGATACCTGAACAATATAAAAATTAAAAAAATTTTCAAACAATTGAATATTTTATTTATCAAATTTTAACGTACCATGAAAATTGTGTTGATGAAATACATAAAATATTGTACCCTTTTTTGATTCATGTCTACATACACAGACGTCATGTTAATTTATATTTAGGAAAAAAAAAACAAATTTTGATTTATTGAATTCCACTTTTTTTATTTTTTTATTATTATTATTTTTAACAACGTGTATTCGTTGAACTGCTTGAAACAAACTGTTGAGTGTGACAAAAAAAAAATTTTATTTTTTTTTATCATCTATTTCCCCTGAAGCGATTATTATTTTCGTGTTTACACAAATGAATTATATAAATTTTTTTTTTTTTTTGTTGATTATTAATAAGTATTTTTAAAGAGAATATACTTACCGGTTTAAAATAAATTTATTTTTTTGTCAAAAAATTCTTAAGCATTTATTAATGTTTTTTCTCAACTTTGAAACATCAAATTTTTGAATGATGTTTCTTAATTATTTCTATTTTTATAGTTTTAAAAATATATTGATTGTAAATGACCTCGTTGTATCTTATGAAATTATTCTTTAAACTACTTTTATCGATCAAAAGAATTTAATTTTTTATTTCCTGAGTCTTATGAATTTTTATAAATTTTGAAATATTCTAGTTGAAAAATAAAAGCTTCAAATGATAAAATTATTATATATTAATTTATATTTATTATGTATATTATTGTATATTCAATATAAGTGTAAGTTGAAACAAACAAAATTTAATATAACATAATTTTATCGCAAACTATGATATCATTCACATTATTAAATGTTTTTTAAAGATACTCATTGATGTTTGTATAGAAAAAAAAAAACAAATAATCATGTTACATAAATTAGGGTACTAAAGAAGCTTCAAATGGAGCTGAAGATTTCATATAAACAACTGGATAAGTTGTGAAGGGATCAGTTTTTCCCAAAGGCTGATACCCACTGACAATATTTTCTCTGAGCTCCCATCTTCTTTTTTCTCTAGCTGTCTTTTGTTTTCGTATTGCCTGACCAAGTGTCCAGGCAAACATTATTCCCGTGAACTAAATAACAAAATAAAAATATCATTAACTCATTTTTAAATTTAAAAATAAAAACAAGAAAAAATAATTAACCTGAATCAAAGCGATCGCAATTGCAGCTGTGCTGAGATTCAATGCACTTCTGTGAACAATCATTATCAAACGTTCAAGACAACCATGCTGGTATGGTCCGGCACATATTTTATTATCATCATCAACAACAGCAGTAAATGCACAACATGAATCTGGCCCAGGAAAATCTTTATTTTCATTATTTAATATATTTTCCCAATCATATGGTCCATTGAATCCACAACATTGTAACTAAAATTAATTTAATATTATTCAAATGATTAATTTTCATTCATTTATTTAAATTACCCTTGATTGCATAAAATCAACTCCAGCAGCAGCTTCAGTATTGTATTTATATTGTTGCATTGTTGAATTTATATTGTCTCTTATGACACTCGTTATTTTATCTTGAAGTAAATAAGCCGAAAATGCTGTACCAACTTCAACAATTAAAACAATTGTCAATAAAAATGCAAACTAAAAAGTAATTAAATTTTTTTTTATTATTAGTTAATTTTCAGTTAATGAATTTATAAATAATATTTTTAACATATTATAAATATTTACCACGAGTACCATGCAGGTACTTTCTTTGATAGCACCATAACAACCAAAAAATGCGATGACAAATATTAAAACACCAAGTACCATTAGTACAGAAGCTGGTGAAAAATAAGTTTGGTCTAAAAAATGTTGAAAATCTTCATAAACAGCGTATATTGTTGTGCCAATCGATATTATCATAACTCCAGTAAGCTAAAAAAAATATTATTTCAATTGAAACAATAGTCATGAAAAAAAATATTAGTGATGATTGGAAAAATATTTGCTTTTTTATTTTTTTTCTTGATGAGAACCATGGTGATATACGATAAGAAATCTGATAATAAAGATATTTTTAACAAAGAAAGATAATAAAATGAGTTTCATGTTATTTCAATCATCAGTAAAATAAAAAAAATATATATTAATTTATTTACTTTAATATTTTATTATGATATTGTAAATATTTTTTGAAAATTTTAGAGACAATTTTACCTAATTTTACATAAATATTTCATCAGTCTTATAATTTTTTTTTATTGATCGTTTGACCGAGACTCTATACGTTGTTTTATTATTAACCGTTCGAACCGCGTCATATTTAAACTATAAACTTCAAAAATCGAGGCCACAATAGTTTGTTTTATTTGTCAGGTCTTTGTCAGAACACAAGCAAGTAAAGTTTTAATATTGTTTTGCTTTATATTATTTAAATGTAAAAAAAAAAAAAAAATCAACAAAAAAATATAAATAACCTTCCATTCGATTTTTCCCCTTCAAAAAAAAATTTCAAGGAATAAAATCCACGACAGATGGTCAACCATGAATTTTCGTAATTGATAGTCTTTTTGATAGTAACAATGAAATTTTTATAAATTTTTAACGCAAGTATTATTTACCCTCCAATATATTAGTCAGGTGAAAAAAAAATAAAAATTAAATGACATTTATGGTATATATTGTATTTACGTAATATTTACTAAAGAAAATATTTTTAATAGTTGAATAAAAAAAATATATAAACAAACCACAAATAATGCATTAACACCAAACAGAAGATATTTGATGCACCTTAGGCCCATTTCGAGGTGCGTCGCAGCCATTATCTTGAAAATAATAATTAATTTTTAGTATTTAACATAATACAATAAAAATTTATTTATACTATATTAAAACACAAATGATGCTAAATTAAAATTGATTAAATAATTGAATTAGTTTAATATAAATTGATAATATTTTTAATTCTTACAAAGACAACTGTAAACTGGCGTATTTTTTATTTTGTTAAAATATAAGTACGACACATTCAGGTGGCTGTCGACTCTTGTTATCTTGCTGATAATGACTCAGAGAAAAGCTGCCAGCGATATGACGACATGTGTGTTTCATGTGACCTCGTATCATAAGTCACTGAAATGAATAATCATCAATCAATTTTTAATTTATTTTATAAATCATAGATTTTTTAATTTTTTTATACATTTATATTTTATTCTATTTTTTTTTTTTTTTTCATCAATAAAAATATATAAGTAGGTATGTATATTTTGTTAATTAAACTTTATTTTATTTGTTTATTTTTGAATATACAAATTTACAGAAAAGTTATTTACAGAAATGTAATTTTACATGATAAAATACGATATGAAAGATTTATTTTTTTATTTATGGTTGTCAGGCTGTTTTATATGTGACCTTGAAGGTAAATAGCAAACAGAATTCCAACAGCCTTATAATTTAAAAAAATAATTAATCATTCAAAAATGTAATTACAAAAAAAAAAATCTACAGGTTTATTTATTTATTATTGAAAAGTAAAAACAAAAGTTTATAAAAAATAATTTTTGTTAACATGATGAATAAAAGCAATCATCATCCCAGAAACTCCTCATTGCAATGCATGACTTTTAATAAATGATGAAAACTTCCATAAACATGAACCATGATGTAAACCGTTTGAACGAAGTTTGCAAGTCGTTTTATCAAAATAGCACCAATAACTTTATCACAAATAAGTTGTGGCAAGTTGCTGTTGATGATGCCCAATTATTTCAACAGCTTAAATTTATCATACTTTTTTTTCATTGGTAGAAGTGATTTATTTTTGGATTTTATTAAATTAACATCACATTTGCTAAATAAAATGCCAACAAGCCACACATCCTGTAGAGATTTTAATCTTGCATTTTAAATGTCCATGAGAAAAATGATGCTGAACGATGAAAGTGCTATGGATTGTTTTAATTTTATTTACCAATAACAGAGACATTACAAAATAATCATGAAACACAAATATCAAATTATCAACAACGTGAAAAAAAACGTGATCGTGATGATCCAATTGATAAACAAAGATGGGGTATGTATTATTGTTCTTGATTGTTCTTCAGTACAAAATTGTTTGGCGATTGCACCTTTTATTTATGTTAGTGCAAAATCACTTGTTAATTATAACCAATTATAACATTATATTTAGGTTTCTGAGTTAAAAAAACCCAAATTAATTTATAGAAATTATGGTCAGAGCATTCACGTCCAAAAATATTGAAACTGGTCTATTACAATTGCGAAATAATCCCATATTTATCATTGATAATTTACAATACTGACGTATTTGAAAGTCAATATACTGTTATGAAAAATTGCATTAAAAATAAAAATTTTGATGATATATACAAACAGCTCATTCAATTTTTTTAGAAAATATGTCACAAACATTTTTATCTGGTACTTAATGCTGAAAAGAAAAATCCATGGATTATATTAACTGCAGTTATTACTTTGACTTTGTGATGACAAATGACAATTCATCAGCCTTATATTATAATTTATAAATAATCATTGATAACAATTTACTTGGTATTTTTATAAACTATTAAACATTTTCATAATAATAATAATAATACTTATATGTTAATCAATTACGTACTTACTTACGTGCTTACTTTTTAATTTATTTATTTTTGTGACCACGAGCGGTGAAAATCTGCTGAAGTAGATTAGTGTGTGTAAATACGAGCCGCCCACACTCATACTTCTAAAGACGCAGCAGTAAAGTATAAAAATTTTAGACATTAGGGAGCGCTTATTATTTTTTTAAACTATGGTTATCAGAGTGCCCCGTTGCACCCAAAGAGTCGTCCTACTTTGGGATTTACATACCGCCTTAATGATTGCATGTCACCTCGAACAGCTGTTAATATTTATTAATAAATATTGTTGAATAATTTTAATTTTTAAGAAAGTCGTGAGCTTAATCTAAACCATTAAATGCAGATTGCTGGATTCATACTTCAATAATGATTTGAAAAAAAAATTGGTTACTTCAAAATTTTAGTTAACGAATTAACAAAACTTTGTTATTGTTAATTATGTACAAATTTCGATTTCATTAATACCTCTGGTAGAAATAATCTCTCCGGATTTTCTCCGGATTTTCTCCGGATTTCTCCGGTTTTCTACGGATTTCGCCGGATCTCTCCGGATTTTCTACGCAATTGAGACTTTCGGAGATATTATTCCGGAGTTTTTTCGGGTTTTCTCAGGATTTTCTCCGGATTTTTTCAGAAAAATTTTTTTTTTATTTTTCGTATGTAAACTCTTATTTCTACTTTTTCTTATTAATTTTTCCATTTTTTTGTGTTTGTTTTTTTAAGTCAAAATTCCGGAAAAAATCCGGAGATATTATAGAAATAGTCTGGAGATTACTCCGTAAATATCTCCGGAAGTCCTAATTACGTAGAAAATCCGGATGAAGTCCGGAGAAATCCGGAGAAATCATGAGAAATCCGGAGAAAATCCGGAGAGATTATTTCTACCAGGGGACAGTAAAAATATAAAAATAAAAAAATAAATATTTAAAAATGATTTTCTTTTTTTTTTTTGTGAGTGTGTGAGTATGTAAATGACGACCACTGAAATGACTGGAAGCAGCGTTATTCATCAACTTTTTATAAAGGAATATAATAAAATAATTAAATTGAAAAAAAAAAAAATAAATAAGCAAGATTCCCTTCTACCAAAAAAAAGTTTTAGATTTTTAAAAAATTTAACATTATATGATTTAGTTAATTTTGAATAATGATCATATGTTGGTACATGTTTGAGTAAATTAACAAAATAATAATTCAATATGAAAAAACTCAAAAGCCTGACGAAGTGCTGAACTAACAATAATTCTTTATAACTCCTTGACGTTATCTTTTTATTTTTCTCAATATGTACACCCGTTATGTCTTCAATCTTATCAAGGCATACCAGCTTACATGCACCTATGTGTTTCATTAAAAAAAAAAAAAAAATTACTAATCCCTCGAAAAGAAGTTGCAACATAATAAATCTATTGAAATTTTCCAATTTTCATGTTTAAAAAAAATAATTTTTCATTCAATTTGTAATTTAAATTTTTTTTATAAATTAATGATAGTATTTTTTAAATTATATTTCTTAATAAAAAAATACTCAACTACTTATATGATTTTTAATGATTTTTTTTTATCAAACCAGAAAAATTATGCCGGACTGAAGCGCCAATTAAAGTTCCAGTTTTTTTTTTTCTTCAGGTGTGTATTTTTTCTCTAAACTGTTTGGGTTTTTGCACCGGCCTGCACCAGCCAGTTTGAGCATGACCAAGCATGACTAGTTAAAGAAGGGGTTAAAGAAAGAAGGGACATTGGGATACGTTCCAAAAGTCCTCAATCTTCATGATAGTGGACTTTAGAAAACTTTTATTGTCATTTTGTTGTGGTAGACGTCTCTATTGTTATGAAGACGATTTTATGTTTCAAAATTGATACAGTAGCATTTAAGGTTGTATGTAAATCGCATGATCGGGCGACTTTTTGGGTCCACAAGGGTGCTTATAAACTCATATTAAAAAAAAAAATTATAGCGCCCTCTCATGCCTAAAATCTTTTCACTTTACTGATGCGTCATAAGTAGTGTGAGTGTTGCCGGCTTATATTTACAGACACTAATACTACTCTAGCAATAAACATTCAGGGGGAAGTTCCACAATCGTACATTTCTTGTAAGAGAAGGATAGAAGAAGAGATGGAAGATTGAGCCAGAAGAGATAGAGAGAAGGATAGAGCTAGAAGAATAAAACCGAACGGCGGTATTGGAACGTACCCTAAATTTTCAATGTAATTCAGCCGGCTGAAACCCGTAAATTTAAAAAGTAATTAGCCAATATCTTTTAAACGGTGTTGAGGAAATGAATAATTTTTTTTTCATAACTTTTGGAATTCTACAAAGTACAAATCTGTAGAAAAAAATCGAAATTTAAATTAAGAGTTTTAAAAATACAAGCGCAAACGTACCTATACTCCCTATGCTTGCGTGTTAAAGTTGCCAACTTTGACACTAATTATCTGGATTTTCGCGAAGAGGAAAATTACGAAAAAATTCCACCAAATAGATAATTATTTCATTTAAACATTTAAAAAAAAAAATCAAAAATTAAATTCAGGGAAATCTATTTACATACAACCTTAACTTTATTTTATTTCTATATATGTTTACAATCTTAAACTACACACGCTACGCACTGAGTGACTTTTGGAACGCACTCTTTTACTTTTAGTTTTTTTTTTAGCTGCGCACGCATCAATAGTAAAAAAAATATATATATATCAAGCATATTTGTGTGAGTGTAATACACCCCTCGAATATTTTGTTTTTTTTATTCTCCTACCACACCATTGGTCAGTGTGTACGTCAGTGTACATTCTCCGTTCCTTACATTTATGTACTTCCTTGTATTTTCAATTTTGTGGGCATGTTGTGTGCATTACTTCCTTGTGAATAGACGTGGTTCATCTCAAGAGAAAGTCAAGTCAGTTACCTGGAAAATTATCAGTTTTTAACAACACAATTAATAAATAAACGAACATCACAACAATTAATATTTAATATTCATCAAATGTTTAAATTGATAATTTTTTTATCAATTAGAAAAAAGTGATTCTTGTTTTTTGTTTTTTTTTTCCTGATAAAGTGATTGTTTAATTAAATTTTGAATAAAAAGTCAAGATGGTGTCTGGAGGAATGGCTTGTATTAAATACATACTTTTTGCATTCAATTTTGCGTTTGCTGTGAGTATTTATTATTAATTTTACCTAAAAAATAAAAATTAGGCGCCAAAGATAATTGATATCATACATAAACAAAAATTTAGTTTTTTTTTTTTTTTCTTTGTTAACGGTGTCTTTCTTTATGTGTATATATATATATATATGTGTGAGTTTCTATAGGTCGATAATTCAGTCTTAAGAGGGTTTAAAAAATAAAGAAAATAAAAATAAATACACAGAAATAAGAAAAAAAAAAAAAATCTGACTAGAAATTATCATAAGAAAAAAAGAAAATTTATAAATAGATTTCAAATAATCCGTCTTAACATATTTCATTATCGATTGTATGTAATGAAATAAATATAGGAAATGTAATCAACAAGTAAAATATTAATCTGTTGATTTATTTATTTTATTTTATTTATCATAAAAAAAAAAATAATAATACTCTAGGGTGGGGTTCTTTTTTTTCAAACATTAATTGAAAGGTCACGACAAGTTATTTCATTTGTCATCAAATCAAGAGTCAATTATCCAATTTAATAATATAAAAAAATATCAAAACTTATTAATATTATTAATAAATAAAAAATCTATTTATTTCTTTTATAATTTAATTTTATTATTTGAAAAATATGTTTATTTTATTAGATTTGTGGAGTTGCTTGTATCGCTGTCGGTGGATGGATAGTTGCACAATACAAGGGATACAGTAATTTTGTTGATAATTGGTTTTATGCTGCACCAATAATAATTCTAGTCGTTGGTATTATTGTCTTCCTGGTATCATTCTTCGGTTGCTGTGGTGCTGTTAAAGAAAATCATTGCATGATAATAACTGTAAGTAAAAAAAATAAAAAAAAAAACAATCATTTACATTATGAAATAATTGTTTTTTGTCTTATAAAGGAAATAATTTTTGTTTGTTTGTTTTTTTATCATCTAGTTTTCGGTACTTCTGCTTGTCATACTTGCTTTGGAAGTTGGAGCTGGTATTTCTGGTTACATGATGCGTCGTAATATTGGAACAATGTTACAACAACGTATGAATAATACTCTACACGAATATGAAACCAATGATGATGTTAAAAATTCATGGGACGTCATGCAACACGATGTATGTATATTAATATTTATTTTAAAAAAATAATAATAATCCAAATTGAATACTAAATCTCATTTAAAGTAAAAAAAAAAAAAAATAGAAATATTAAACTTGTAAAAATCACTCAAGTTTATCGACTAAAAAAAATACATTGCAATAGTTACGTTAATAAGAATGATTTATAAATAACTGAAAAAAAAAAAGAATTAAATTTTATTGACCATTGTGTAAAGTAGGGTATACGTGTACAATCCCTCAACTCATCAGACAATAATAATTCATAAAAAAAAAAAAAAAAAAAATCATTCTACCTGTGTGTTGAGTAGAAAATAAAATAATTGAATGTTTACGGGGAGTGAAAGACACACACACACACCGATGGAGGAAAATGAGGAATATAGATAAAGTAAAGAGGGTTGAAATTATTGATTTGCTATATGAGCAAGGTCTGTCAGTCATTTTTATGAATAATAGTACGTCGACGTGGACATGCTAAAGTTTCTCTTCAATACACAACCAACCCGTTTCTAAATTTATATATATTTTTTTTCTCTACAGGTTTATATACTAGTTTATATACTAGCTCTGCACATATTTTTTAATCATTTTTATCATTAAAATATACATTGATATTTTAATAAAATTTAGAACAATTAAATTCATGATTTTTATAATTGAAAAATTCTTTCAATTCATTTTACTAAAAGATTATTTTAATTAATGAATCTTATCATTGTTCTAATCATATAAAAAAAAAAGTTTGATAAACATATTTGAAATTTAAGATAAAAAAAATGTCTAGACAATTTTTTTTTAACGTGTAATTTGTTTGAATTTTTTTTTTATTCATTATTTTTCATACATATGAAAAGGAAAAATATATGCATTGCGTGTTTATAACGATTATTGCATGACAAATCGTAATAAAACCCCTTTAATAATTTCTGGGAAAATTATTTATTTATTTTATTTTTCAATAATATATTTATTTGTCATTAGATTTATCCATTTTTATTTATAAGTTATAATACTATGCATTGAGTGATGTATTTGTATTTTAAATATGGCATCGAAGGAAGTAACGAGAAATTAAAGTCGATGAACCCAGACGATTTAATATTATTTTTGTCATAGTGACACTTTAGAAAATAAAAAAAAAAAGAAGGGAAATGCAGCTTGCATCACGTATTATGACAGTGAAAGGTTGTAATTATTAATAAGGGTCACTGATACAGTATCCGGTTCTGATGCGTGGTTCATTACAAGGCTACTATTGTGATTTTTACTAAAATTTCAATCACGATTTACCATTACATCATATTACATAATTATTTTCATTTTTAAATATAATATTATACCAAGTAATTTGATATTGATAATTGCAAAATAATAATATAAATAAAACAGTTGAATTTTATTGTACAGTTTAAATATCACTTTCATTGATTTATTCAATTATTTAAAATTTGCATCGTGAGAAATAAGGCTGTGGTTTTTATTTTCCTTTTTTTTTTTTTTTTTTATTATTAATATTGTTGTTTTATTTTTAGTTGGGATGTTGTGGAATCAATAGCTCAAGTGACTGGTGGCCAAAGCCATATAAACATCCACGTTTACCACTTTCGTGCTGTCATGAAGTTCCAGCAACTAAAGAATGTGAATATAATGCCGTGGGTGCTTTTAATGAAGGTTGTATGACAAAACTAAAAGCGAAATTTGAGGGCAATGCTTTGAAAATTGGAATTGCCGTTCTTGTTATGGCATTTATTCAGGTAATATTTTAAATCTAAACTTAACACATTGGGGTATATTTATTCTTGTAAATTACTAGTTTAAAAAAAGGCTCTAAACCAAATTTAACTTGGTAATAATTGAAATAATTATTGTCAATTGAGTAGAGACGTTTATATGTACGTCTACAGTCTTAATGAATTATATTTTTAATTTTCAACTGCTATAACTTATTATTATAATATTTAGAAATAAGTTTTAACTCAACTCAAATGTTGCTAATTTTAACAATACTTTTTTCCTCATCTAAATAATTAAACGCGTTTTTCAAGCAGGAAAAAAATATGATAGATAAATTTCAATTAATTATCATAAATGTGCAAATAAATAATTGGTAGTACAATCTACAAAAAAATAGAGATATCTTGATGTAATTATTTATATAATTCATGAAGAAAAAAAAAACCAATTCAAATAATCAAATAATTCTATTTTTCAGCTTGTTGGAGTATTTTTTGCTTGCTGTTTGGCACGATCAATTCGTCGTGAATACGAGACTGTGTAAGCTGAAAAAAATTTTTTTTTTTTTTTTTATAATAAATTAATAAAACAATTAATTTGAACAAAAAAACAAATATAAAATAACAAAAAGAAAAAAAAAACGATTCATGTTGAAGATTAAAATTTTCGCATAATTTCTTGTTTTTTGCACATTGCGATTGTTTGATGCTAACTTTTTTTTTTTAATTTTTATATTATATTATATGTTATTTCACATGGCATCATCACCATTTTTCTAACTGTGTATTTTTTGATGTTTCAATACTAGTCGCACATTCACAACACACAACTGAAAGTAATAATTTTCAGTAATTTTTTCTTTTTTCCACATTTTCAATGTAATCTAAAAATATATATACATATGTATTATTTTTCTTTGTAACAACGAATATGCTATTCGTTGAATGATTTGATGATGTTAATTGTCAAACATAAAAAATATGTCAATTGAATTAATCAAGACTATCAGCACTTAATGTAAGATTTTTCCGCTTATTCCACATCATTCAAATGTGTCAATGTTTTTTTTTTTTTTTTCTTTCTATAATTTAATATTAATTTGTTAATATATTAAATGTTAATTACATAAATCAATGTGTCATATTAGAGCTTCAGCATGATTTTTTTTTAACAGAAAAAAACACGAGAAATTGATGTAAGACTGTTGCTTAAAATTCATTTATATCAGTGTCTATTATCATATTTAAATATTTCTTATTATTATTTTACTTATCATTTATATATTTATGTTTATATTGTTCAACGTTCAGCTCAGATTATGAATAATCACTCAATACAAAAAAAAGTAGTTCTTGAAACTCAAAATTAAAAAGGCGCTGTGAAAGAGTAGGTCTGTTTATTTAAAAAAGAAAAAATCATAAATATTTGTCAGCTCTATATAATTTGCCATTTTTTAAATAAATATAAAAGTGTTATTAATCACATACGATTAATTAATTTAATAAATAATAAAAGTACGATTCAATTGAAAAAAAAAAAGTCCATTAGCATTAGTTTAATGAAAAGAAAGAATAATTATCATGATTGAATAAACATAAAATAGATTAACAATTGTTTTTCACTGTAAATTCTACGTAGTGTTGAAAAGATAAATCAAACAAATATTGATAATAACCATTGGATAATGAGTATTTGAAAAATATTTATTTCAACAAAAGGTCAGTTGATTTATCAGCGAATTTCGTTAATGTTTTTTTTTTTCAACTAATTTATTTGTATTTTATTATTACTATTATTATTATTATAATATTGTGTTATTTATACGAGCTTTATTGTAATTAATTTATTATTACGTATTTTTAGTTTTTTTCTAATTTTAGTTTTTTATGCATCTATTAGTTATGCACAAAGGCCTTTTTGACAAATAAAATTATTTTTTTAAATTTGAATGATAACAATGAAATAACTATTTTTTAAATGTTTCAATTACAGCGAGACCACGGCACACTGAGGAGGCATTTAAACATTATAAAATTTTTTTTTTTATCAAAGTTTTTTTAAATTACATTCGACTCCATTATACACCAAACAAAAAAAAAAATAATATTAACCCAGTGGAATTATTTAATTTTTGTATCATTTTAATTTTTTCTAGTTTCTTAAAATTTGCAAGAAAGTTTTTAAATTATAAAAAAAAAATAATAATATCGGATAAAGTTTTTGAAAATTAAATATAATTGTTTCTTTTCGATAAATAAAAAATGAAATTCATGTTCTACATCATTATTATCTTATAATTTCATTGAAACTTAATTTTTTATGAGAAAAAAAAAAAAAAACAAACTATAGTAGCATATTGTCTATGATTATTTTTTATGTGTGCCTAATATAAATATATTATTGTATTAAGTTCCTTCAAAGAAGAAAAAAAAAAAAAAAATTATAGTAATTGAAAAATAATTTATTAAATAGATGTTTATATAATATAATAATTAATCAAAATAAATACATAAGATTAAAATTTTAAAAGCATTATAAAGCACGTGTCCAAAGTTTCGCTCCTTGTCATTATCAAAATAATAATAAATCAGATAATCTTGATTTATCGATCGGGCTTTTATATATTTTTTTACCAAAATTTCGATTATTTGAAAAATTACATTTGGAAAAAAATGATTTTAAAATTGAAATGACTTCAAGACTGAAAGAAAAATTATTATAATCAGTATTAAGGTTGGAACAAAAATGAAAATTAATCAAAACAATATAAAACAAAATTGTGAAAGTGCAGTATGTAAAGGAGAAAATAAAAATAATAACCAATATTAGATTGGTTAAAATTGTCATTATTTGATATGTTTATCATTTTGACTTGAGTCTATTTAGAAACAAAAATATCATAATTTTGATAAACAAACAACAATGTGGAACAATTTTAAATTAAAGTATTAAAAAAAAAATGTTATTTTATCTGTATTGTGGCAAATAGGAGTTGAAGTGGTAAAAATTGTGCATAATGTATTTCATTCAAATATTAAAATGATTTAATAAAATAAATATCTCAATGTATAAATATATAAACTTTGTATCTTCATCAAAAAATTCAACTGAATTTGCACATCGACCAAAAATACTTGTTTTATTTGTATACAATAAGTTTCACTATAATGATAATATTGATTTAGGTATATCCCATTAAAAGTACTTAAATAAATGAATTTTTTCATATTTCATTTATTAATTACAAAAAAAATGAAGCTCGAAAACTCGTTCATTTTTATCCCATACACTTTGTTTTTTCTTTTTTTTCAACTTGTAGTTTTTTAATGTACCTAAGTACCCTTGTGAAAATAATTTCTCCAATTCTTTCTACGTTATTGAGACTTCTCCAAAAACCAACGCAAAAAAATTATAGTAAAATGAATAAATTAACGAGAAATAAGAGGAAATAATAGGAAATGTAAATAGAGAAGTTTTCTCCAAAAAAATACGGAAAAATTCGGAAAAAATATCTTCTGAAGTCTCAATTGCTTAGAAATCTGGAAAAAATATGGAGGAATCTGGCGAAAGCTCAGAGAGTTTTTTTTTACCAGGGTAGTAATGATAATTTATTCAAAAAAAAAAAAATTTTATTTATTGAATTAAATTTTTATTTACTCTTTTATTATTATCAATGATAATTTATCATTATTGTACACTCAAAAGAGTGTTTTCTAATTTTTTATAAATCAGATGATTATTTTTCACTGATTCAAAATAAATGTTGTGAAAAATTTATAAATGTGTTTTTCGCGATTTTAAAACATTCAATTTTTCAATGATATTTTTTGATTGATTATTTTTATTTTTATATAGTTTTGAAAATAAATTGATTGTAAATGACCTCACTTTTGTTTTCAACTTATTTATCGTTTAAATGAATCTAATTTTTTATTTCTTACATCTTATGAATTTTTATAAAATTCGGAATTTTCTAGTTTATGAAATGAATACTTCAAATGATAATATTATTATATATTCAATATATAATTTGAAAATGCTTGAATAAGCTTTCAATAAATTACAAAAAATTTTTTATAAAAATAAAACATTATATTGTAAATCATATTAGATGCTTTTTTTCGGTTAACTATACGGCAGATTTTTTCTAGCATGTTTTCGATATACTATAAAGACAAAGGACAAATTATATGATAAATGTTTAATTAGAGACAAACAGTCATAAGTGTAAAATAAATTAATATAAAAAAGAATCTAGATCAGAAGAGAATCAGATTTGACATAAACAAAAATTATGATAGAGTAATAAAAAAAAATTAATTCTCTAGAAATTCTGTAAATTTTTTTAGTTTTTTTTTGTTTTACCAATAGGTGCACAGATCAGTATTTTCGTAACACTTTGAAGATATCAACCCAAGAAAAAATATTCTCCTTCATCTTCTAATATCAAAAAGATATTCTGAATTTGAAAATAAAATAACGAATAATAAATCAATAAACAAGAAAAAAAAAAAACAATATTTATTTCTAATTTTTGAGTGTTGATTAAAGAAACGACTTATTTGTACAATTTAATTTTTTTTTTTTTTTATTATCATCTTTATAATGTCGATGCCAATAACTAGCGTACTAACATTTATTTTATTATTATTAATCAATTTTTGTTTTTCATTTACCACTAAATAGTATATTGAAATTAATTTTTTAAATTTAAACAAAAAAGAAAAACAAAAATATATTTGTTCATACTCACTCATACAATTATTGTTTTTGAATTTTATATATATAATTTTTTTTTCTTTCAAAAGTTCATTTTAGAGTTGTTTTTTCATTTTTTTATTTTGTTTGGCTAATTGAAGCTGTTAAAAGAGATTTGAGTAATTCTGTTGAATCGATTTATGTATTAGCGAAGTTGATTATAATTTTTATAATTAAATTAATACAAATTATCTTAAAAACTAGTATGATTATTATTTATTTCAATATTCTCGATTTACAGACTTCAATTATACTGAACAGTAATATTTTTTTAAATTGAGTATTCATTTATTGGAAATTTATTTAATTATGTTTTTATCCCAATCAGTGGTATTATTTATTCCTTTTTTTGTTTCTTCTTCTTTTTAGTATTACTTTTTTATAAAATATTCAACACAAGTTTGAAATTAAAAATGTACAGAAAAATATCTATTTACAATCACAAATAAACGCGGAAATATCGACTGTATTTAAAAATTATTTTTTTTTCCCATATTTTATTTAAAAAAAAAGAAAAAAAAAATTATTTCGTTGAATCTTAAATATTAAATTCTTATTTAAATTTTTATTGTAATAATAATATTCACTCACTCGCCACGAAGCTAACGGTTTATTTTTAATTATTCGAAAACACCACATCTCAATGTTTCTTTTATTCAGAAGTTAATTATTTAATCTTGATGAAAATATTATGTTCACATTTATTATCACACTCACTCACGAAAAATTCTCATAAAAAACAAAATTATAATAATAATGACACATCACAATTTTAGGACTTAATATATTTATATATTTATAATATAAATATATATAAACCCAAGTATCTTTTGTCCTTTAATATTTGATTACAAGGAGATTTACGAAAAATTAAAATAATTAAGTTTAATTAATAATATTAACTGAAAAAAAAAAAAAAATTCAGCCAAGCCTTCAATTATTTTGTCGATTTGACTTTTAATTCTATGATATTGAAAAAATGATAATAACAATAATAATAATTTAAAAAAATGATAGGACAATGGGTAAAACTGGCATGAGGCTGATGTTTTTTTTTTTTTCATATTATTATTATTTTAAATTTTTTTGATAAATATACTCATGTGGCATAACGTTTTGTCCAAAGTCGAGCAATTCTATCGTGTTCTTCACGATTTTGCAGGTACTGCGTTGCAATGCTACCCACCAAAGGATCAGCTTAATATTCAAAATAAAAATAAAAAAATAATATGTTAATTCAATGATAATTATAAATGAAAAAATTTGTTTATAAAAAAATTCACCTGGATTGCAGTCTGTTAAAAGAGAACAGATAGACAAAAGAACCTTGGATATGGTCAATGCTGGTGACCAGTTGTCCTTGAGAATATCCAAACATATTACACCTTGACTATTGATATTACAATGATAAATTCGAGTTCGAAATGTTACCTAATTATTGAACAAAAAAAAATTATATTAATTTTTTTTTTCTTTTTGGCGATAGGTTACTTTTAATTTGATTCAAAGACTTTTTTTATTTTTTGTACCTTTGGTGGTTTAAATGGATACTCTGGTGAAAAATGTATGTCCAAAAAGAAAACACCACCTTCATAAACTGATCCAGGTGGTCCCAAAATAGTTGACACCCATTCATATAAATTATCACCTTTTGGTCCAGCACTGCAATTTGGTGGTGGATCAAGAGTTATTTCTGCAAGTTCCTTCTGTATTCTAATGAAATTAATGAAAACCAAATATTATTGACGATGTATATTAATTAATTACCATTGTTTACAAAATTGTTAGTTTTTAGATACGTAAATTCTAAATTTTCTTTTGTTTTAGAGTTAGAAACTTTATTTCTTTGTTAAATTTTCTAATTGAAAAATATTGATTGTTATAGCTATAATTAAATTACCTTTTAGCAGATGTACCAAGTGCTTTTGACATTTTTGGATTTGGTTTAGCTTCTTTGTTATCCGGTTTATTGTCAGCTAAGGAAGAACCCCTTCCTCGACCAGTACCACTAGACCCAGCACCAGACATATTTTTTTTTTGTTTTAACCTTTATTTCTGAAAACTGTAATTAGTTGTTTTAGGTTTTTTTTTAATTTAGAAAAAATATGAAACATTGTTTCTAATGCGGAGCAGAGTTGGCTCCATTTTTTTTGTCCATCTTCTCTCTCTCTATCACACTCTTGTAATATTAGAGCATAGTTGATAAATAAATAATCAAAATAACTTATTGAACACTAAACTTGATAAAAAGTTATTGTTATATATATAAATTTACCTTTTATCAATTTTTTTTTTTTAAAATAAACCTTTATATAAAAAAGCGTCTTTATCTCGGCGTCGATTTCGGATCCAGTCTTTTTTTTTCGACAGTTGACGAAAAAAAAGTTGAAAATTTAGTTCAATATTTATTTAACATTCAAATAATCTTTTAATTAATACCGGAACATCACAAATTTTTGAAATTATCCATCTATTATTTAAAGATCTAAGTATAACTATTATTTATTAAATTTTTTTTTATGATGATTACTGAATTTCTCTATGGTTTGACAATGGTGGGATGAAGGCAACAGACACACACAGTTAAATTGAAGAAAAAAAAAATAAATAAATAAAAATTTCAGTTAAGTTATAGGATTCTATATTTAAAAGTAAGAACAAATACACCACAAATTAATTTAATTAATTGTTTATTGAAGTAGGTTGTTTTGGTTTACTATTATCATTGAGAATTGTTTTTCTCATTTAGGTGAAATTATCAAAACGTGTATTATCGTACAAAAAATACTGGAATCACCCGGGCGTCCCCGTCTTGTTTTCCCCCCAGCGTTGTCAACCCGAGGCATTGGCCCAGGGATGGGCATATGTTTTTGAGTTGTTTACATGGATAAAACGTTTAAAACAGGATAAAACGGATAAAACCCACGTGATCTCTCTTTTACCATACAATTTTTTTAGCTTGCGTATTCCTTTAATAAAAATTTTTCGGTTTCGCCCTGTAATCGACTGTAACTAGAAACAGAAACAACGACAAAAGTGATAAATTTCTCTATGCAATATTCCAGGTTTTACAGTTTACGATAATGTATCTATGTACGACCTATGTGAATAAACAATCACAACAGTTCATTTTTATTTATTTCAGTTTGATATAAACATTGAACAGTTATCCATCTAATAATTGGAAGCCAAAAATAATGTCATGTGGTATTAGTGTGGTACGAAAAATTTTTATTAGCGAATGCACCCCTGGTCTTTAGTCAAGGGGTGCATTTCTTTAATAAAAGTTTTTTTTTCGCTCTGCAATTTCGCCCTGTAATACCGACCAAAATTTTATAGGAAAATGCTATTTCTTGTAGTGGCAGTACTGGCACATGACATTATTTTTTTAAGCTTCCAATTATTGGAAGAATTACCTAAATGACTATTCAATTGTTATATCAAACTGAAATAAATAGAAAATAGACTTGTTGTACTTGCTAGTTATTGTCACATAGGTCGTACTAGACATTAGTAAAGTCTAGGATATTGCATGGAGAGTTTTATCACTTTTGTCGTTGTTTCTGTTTCTAGTTTTTAGTCGGTATTACAGGGCGAAATTGCAAAACGAAAAAAAATTTTTTATTAAAAGAATGCACCCATTTATTCATTTAACAAATAAAATACATGTTATTCATTTTTGAAAAATAAAAATGTCCAAGGAAAGGCAGTAGCTAAGGAATTAATGTTGCCAAAAAAATTATGTTTTAAGCAACATTAATTCCTTAGCTACATCTTTTCCTTAGCTATTGCTTTCCCTTAGACCATTTTCTTTTTTGAAAATAAAATTAAATGTCTTTTATTTATTAAATCAATAAAAATTTCAAGGACAAGCAGTAGCTAAAGAAAAGATAGAGCTAAGGAATTAATGTGGCTAGAAAAATTATGGTTTAAGCAACATTAATTCCTTAGCTACTGCTTTTCCTTGAAAATTTTTATTTTCAAAAATAGAATTACATGTATTTTATTTATTAAATAATGAAAAATCCCAAAGACAAGCAGTAGCTAAAGGAAAAATGGAGCTAAGAAATTGTAGCCAAAAAAAGTATGTTTTAAGCAACATTAATTCCTAGCTACATCTTTTTCTTAGCTACATTTTTTCTTAACTACTGCTTGTCCTTAGCTCTTTTTTGGGATTGTCATTTATTTTGGTTACTTTTGATGATAGTTCCATGTTTCACCGCTAGAGGGAGATGTTTTATACAAATGGATAAAACTAAGCATGTTTAAAACATTATGGGCATTGGTAGCATGATATCAAGGGATGTGTCCACCGGTGTATAATACATTGATATCATGCGTGGTATGATACAGTATGAAACGTTTTGTTCATCATCTTCAACATGAATGATCATAAAAAATTTATTATAGAAAAAATATTACTGAAGAATTAATTTAGACCGTTAATTGATTAATTTGTTTTTATTGAGGCGGTATGTAAATCCCAAGAAAGGATAATTCTTTGCAATTCTTTGGGTTCAAAGAAGCACCCTTGTAACCATAGCTTAAAGAAATAATAAAGTGCCCTCTATAATGTCTAAAATTTGTATACTTTACTGACGCGTCTTTAGAAGTTGAGTGAGGGTGCCTCGTATTTACACACACTAATACTACTTCAGCAGATTTTCAATGCTTTGCCTAGTACTTTTTGCCTGTTTTTGACCCTAAATTTTCGTCTTAAATAATTAATAACTTTTAAAATTCGTGGTAGAAATCAATGATTTTTCAAAAATTATTTTCGTAATTTAAAGAAGTATAAACTGTAGCAAAATGAAGGTTTTCTGTGAGAACGTTTTTTTAATAGAAGTGAAAACGTGCCGATGCTTCTTATGCTTGACAGTGATGGGCTTGTAATTTACACGTGTAATTTACAATGTAAATTATAGTAATTTACATGGCTGACTTTTATACATGGGGTAATTTACACACATTTCATTACGCCATCTTACAGCAACTTCGGAACCTTGATTTTACAGTTGGTAATTTAAAATTTTTTGCTTTCTCTTTTAATAAATTCAGAAATACAGGAGGACTTACTCCCTATCTCGCTCAATAACCGTTCCAGGTATTTTTAAGTACGCTTTTAATGCTTAAACATAATGCACAAACAAATACCTTCAATAGAGCATATACACATGATGTCAACAGAATATATTTGTATTGTGCGCATTATAAAAAATTTAGATAAATCGCGTACACGTTAATAAGGCACTACTACCCTCAATTATGTTGAGACCACATAGGAATTTTTGAGGCAAGTTCGTCCTCCTGTATTTCTAGCTCATCTGGTTTTTACAAGACAAAAATAAAAAAAATGACAAGGATAAACTCTATTTTAATTTGTAAATGTCAAATTAATGCAGGTACAACTATTAATGTTTATAACTTTAAATTTATTGTTCACATCTAATTTTATTTTACACCGATATGTTAATTTTATTGATTCAACAATAAATATTATAATTGTTTTGTAACATTATTATATACTATATTTATTCATTAAATGCAATAATATATAATAAGGCATCTTTGAACTTGAATTTAATTTTCTTCGTTGAGAACCCAACAGGAATTAAAGAAAATACAGTCAAATATAGTGCATTCCTTTTTATATAAAAAATTTTTTTCGCTCTGCAATTTCGCCCTGTAATACCGACTAAAAACTAGAAACAAAAACAACGACAAAAGTGATAGAATTCTCTCTACACTCTATGTAATTCTCCAGACTTTGAACATTTACGATAATATCCTGTACAACCTATGTGACAATAACAAGCAATTACAACAAGTAAATTCTCTTTTTATTTCAGTTTGATATAAATATTTAAGAGTCATTTAGATAATTTTTCCAATAATTGAAAGCCAAAGAAAATAATGTCATGTAAGTTAGTACTACTCACAAGAAACAGCTTTTTCCTATAAAATTTTGGTCAGTATTACAGGGCGAAATTGCAGAGCGAAAAAAAATTTTTATTAAGGTTGATTCCAAGTCCCATCGCCGTACCAATATTTATGCCACAAAGGGCCCGTATATTAATAACGCTATTTTTTATTCCCCGTATCCTGAAATTTTTGTGGCGCCACTGATGAAAAACCAAGTTCAGTAGTATGTGTGTGCGCGGCAACACACTAGCAAACAAAGTTTACGTCGTACGCCAAAACCATGCTTGTGTTCATGTCTGTGTGCCGCGCAATTAAAAGTTTAGAAGTTTAAAAAGTTAAATATTTATTAAAAGAAAAAGAAGAAAATTGAAATAATTATCAAAATTTTGTCTTGTCCAGGGCTACAATCTGATAAAATGTACTTGAATCAACACAAAAGTTATTCGTAAATTTACGAGGTAACGCGTATACCTTGTGTGTTAAAGTTGTCAACTTTGACAGTAAATATCTCGAAAAAAGCAAACAAGAAAAAATTCAAAAAAATTCACAATATAGATAATTATTTCATTTAGAAAATAAGCCAAAAAAATCGAAAGTCTATCAGAAATTCAGATATTCGGAATCAACCTTAAAGGAATGCAATATGGCTAATTTTGTTGTTTACAATCTACAGTAACCTCCAGTAACTTTTAAGTTTATTTTATTCCTATATTTTATCGTCTACTGCGCCGCTTCCAGGCTTCCGAGCATGGAGGTGTATAAGGAGGGTAATCTCCTATGTTAAAGCATAGGCTGTTGGTGAAGCTCACGGAATGGAGCAAGTCAGTACCTTTTTTTGGCGATGGTGGCGCTTTTACTACAAATAGTAGTTCTATGGTCACATGGTATTTTTGTTTTTACATTTTGGCAATCTCATAATACATGACAATGTGACACATCAAAGTATGATTTAAAAATTAAAATTACCGGTGTTTACATTCAATTTTTTTTTATTTAGTTCGAATGAATCATTATGGTCTACAGTCTGAGTTGACGCATGTATCATATGTAATGATGATTTAGTTGGTACATGAACATTACATTGCATTGGTACATATAATTCGTACTCATCTGGTACATGAACATCAGAGTCATTTTGTTCATGAACACATATTTGCATTGGTACTTATCTTTTGACTTGTCACATTATCATGAAAAAATATAAACAAAAATAACATGTGACCATAGAACTGTTGTAGCAAAAGCGTCATCACCGGCAGAAAAACGTACTGACTTGCTCCATTCTGTGAGCTTCAGTAAATTTCGAGAGATTACCCTCCTTATCAGGGTTGCCAGACAGTCTAAAAGAGAAGTCTGGAGGGGGCTGAGCAAAAGTCTGGATTTATCTGGATGGCTTAGAAAAAATTAAAAACCCTAGCATTTTATTAAATTTTTTATTGTGTAAAACACGGAATATACCTATTAGTGCAAAATTTTCTCCTATTAATTTTTTAAAGATATTTATTAATATGTAAAAAAAAATATATTAATTTTTTTTTTTTAACATTAAGGTTGATTCCCAGTCGCATCACCGAACCAATATTTATGCCACGAAGGGCCCGTATATTAATTCGCTATTTTTTATTCCCGTGTCCTAAAAATTTTGTGGCGCCACTGATGAAAACCTAAGTTCTAGTAGTATGTGTTACACGCTAGCAAGCGAAGATTACATCGTACACTGAAACCATGCTTGTGTTCATGTCTGTGTGCTGTTTCTCGCGAAATTTTTGAATTTTAAAGATTTATTTTAAAACGCAGCAGACGAAATACTAAAATTTATATCAAAAATTTATTTTCTAGCACTACAAACTGATAGAAATTTAACGTTTCTGTTGCGTTTAAAAGTTATTAATAAAAATATGATGTACCGCCTATACTTTGCGTGTTAAAGTTGTCAACTTTGACAGTAAATATCTCAAAAAACCACACAAAAAATTAAAAAAATTGACAATGTAGATAATTATTTCATTTAAAACATAAGATAAAAAAAAAATCAGATTTCAGATTTCCAGAATCAACCTTAATATTAATATTGCTACTTAATATTTAATATAGGTATACATATAGTCCACATCGTAAAAGTAGATAATATAATTAAAGAATCATACATATTATAGCTATCCTAGATAAGAAATTTAAATGAATATATATTATAAAATTTCAATTCAAATCAACCCTCAAAATTTTTAGATGCCATATGAATAATAAAATTTCGACAAAAATTTCTGGTCATTTAATATCCCGCCACAAACATAAACCATAATAATTGATTGTGATTGGTCCAAATTAATTTGTAGGTAATTTTAGTTGTTATCTTTATCGATATCTGTAAAAGTTTAGCGACATTTAAAATATAAATAAATAAAATAAAAATCTAAAAAATCTAGAAAATCTAAAAATGATACAGAATCTGACTGGACAATTGACTAAAATGTCTGGAAGAATCCAGACAATTCTGGACGTCTGGCAACCCTGCTCCTTATTCACCTCCATGCTTCCGAGTGATTTTTGGAACGTATCCCTACTATAGAAAAAAAAAATCAACGCGCATGCGCCGTACAACTTTAATTAGGCAATTAATTTTAAATTTTCATTTAATTAATTAAAAAAAAAGTTGACCTCGGACAAACATTATAAATATATATTTGGAATGTACAATAATGATTTCCTTTAAAATACAATCATAAATTAATTTTTACAGCTGTTCCTTATAATTGGTCGGCTAAGTGCAACATAGAATTTTAATTAATTAATTGCAATTAATGAGGGGGGTTACAAATAATTACAAATACATTACATTGAAGTACAAATCGATTACAATTATTAGTTTTATGTCGGCCCGTCAATTGTCGGCTAACTGATTATAACCAATTCGGGTGCGGGGAGCTTTTTTCTATAAAATTTTGATCGGTATTACAGGGCGATATTGCAGAGCGAAAAAAAAATTTTCATACTCATGCACCATGGAGGTGTATACATATTCACCTCCATGTCATGCACTCGCTTAACCAGCTGTTATTAACCGGCTCCCAGCTCTCTACACACATTGACACACGTCAGACATGATGGTCTATTTTTCACAAATCACAAGGGCACGAGCGGTAACGGGCAACAAATAAATACAAATATTATTTTTTCATTCTTATAAACAAAAATATACTTCATCATGTCTCGATTAAAAAGTGTTGAAGCTGAAGATAAAAAAATTTTTTCTAAATCATTCATTATCTGCTTGAAGTTATTGATGGAAAAAAAGTACTATATCAGTGATGACATAAGCAGCATGATGATAAATCAACAAAGTGAACCTTCAAATATTTTTAATTATTATGGCAATGAAATGTACGATGCTATGTTAAAAATTTTAGATAAAATCATTTTCTATCTAAATCACATTGTTGATGCGAGTAATAAGTCCGAAATTGGCAAGAATAGTGAACCAAATAGTGACCACAAATTAGGTAATAAAAGTACTTAATAATCGAAAACTACTGTGAAATATAAGAATAAAAATAATTTAATAATTATAATTTTTTATATCTCCAGTTGATGAGTTGAAGCAATCTCAAAACATAATCAGAAAACCCATGATGAAATTAAATTTAAATGTTGCTGATGGTAGTACCATTTTTAAAAAACAAACCTTGGAAAATTCAAGCTATGATCAATCCGAACATTTTAATGTTGCACATACACCTGAAATAAGTTATAGCTGTGTCAATAAGCGTCTAAAAACAGGTAAATATATTGACAATGAACTACATAACTGCATAACTACATAATTTTTTGGTTAATTAAATTTATTTAATTTTTTTTAGATGAGCTTTCTATTGACACTGAAAATATTCCAGGAAATTATGTAGAAGCCACTGATAAATCCAATAACGAAGAATCGTGGGAAAAGAAAATAAATTCAAAGTCAAACAAAAAAAAAACTAATAAGCCTCCTGCTGTGTATCTTAATCGCATTAGACCTTGTTTTAAAAACTTCCAAACTGTATCAATCAAAAAAGAAAAATTAGAGCCAGTTGAATCCATCGAAACAGAAATCTCCACTAAAATTATCGAACAAAACAATACTATAAATAATACACATGACGTAACTATTCTAAAGAATAGGATGTCTAGTGTGGATTCAATCACCAGTTATAAGACCCCAGTGAATAAAAAATGATGCTACAATCATTGAAAACCAGCAAACTATCTCAGCAGACATCTCATCATCATCATCATCATCATCATCATCAATAACAACAGCAACCTCTGTTATTTCAAAAGATATATGTGAAAAGTTAAAAAACGATGAATGTCAAAAAGGTAATCGTCAAAGTGTTTTATAAAAATTTAATTAATCACTTTAATTATCACAGTTTAAATGAATTTATTTACCGTAATTGAAAATTTTAATTGTAATAGATTAAATAGTATTTCTCAATTTTTTTGTTTGTTACAGAGTCATCTATTCTTAATACATGTGAGAAAAGTAATCAAAAATTGAATGAAACAAATACTGTTATTAATGGTAAGGTGTTGCGCGTACGAATTGATAAAATACCATTGCAGTCAACGACTCGTCGAACGAGAAGCTCTTATTATGACAAAACTAAAGCTCATCCAAGTATTCCTGGTTATGAAAAAGCTATTAAATCTGATAAAATAAATGGGCGTCGGAAAAAGTCAAATATAAATAACTTCAAAGAGAATGATAAAAGTGAAATGAAAAAAATAATTCCTGTAGAAAAATATATTAAGAGTGAAAATATTGTCACAAGTAACTGCATGCCTTCATATGAAGAAAAAGTAAAAATAGTTGAAATGGCACAAAAAAATCCTACCTGGTCATTAGAAATGTTGCGAGAAAATAGTGGATTTAAAAAAGTATTTTACCGGGCTCATATTAATAAATGGGCCGATGAGTTAAAATACGGAGGATCTTGTCGCGAAAAATTAAAAGCTATTGATCATTATGTAATAAAAAAATGTATTGAGCACCAAAAAAAAAAAGTAAAAATGTCAAACCATCATATTCGTGAGTGGGGATTCGAAGCAATGAGTCAAATGAACGCTGACAATATTAATTTTACGGCAGGTAAAAGCTGGTTAGGAAGATTTAAAAAAAGATATAATATCACAGGAAGTTACACGGATTTAAAAATTGATAACAAATTATGTAAAAATACAGAAACATCTTTTTCAAAAATCATTGAGCCAAAAGTTAATATCGTCAAACTTGAACGTAAGAATTCAATTCGCAAACCTAAAACTACTAAAAAAACCCGTAAAGAGAATTTAGAAAATAAAAAAACTGATCGTTTGAAAATTGAAGTTAAGCAAGAAGAACCACAAGAAGAAGATGAAAGCAAAGAAGACAACAATTGGGTTTATAATAAATGCATTGAGTATAAAAAAAATATAAAGGGAATAACTAACATATTGTTCAAAAAATGGCAACGAGACGATGAAATTGAGGTGAAACTAAATGACAAATCGCAAGTCAACACTAGAAGTTGGACCAGCTGGTTTAATGGTTCAAAATAAAATTAACTGATGAGCTATTCTTGAAATGATGAAGTTATTTAAAACTAGATGTAAACACAGGTATGTTTTATCAAAAATCATGAAGCAGTTTTTAATGTGACGAAAAAATGAATTAATAAAAAATGAATGAATTAAAAATGAAAGTATAAATAGAATTTGAGGTGTCTCACATTCCTGATAAAATTGCTCTCTATTATAATAATTTAGTATTAACTGATAATTAAATACCAATGGAGGTAAAATTCTGATCATAAAACCAATGAGCTTTTATAATTAATTTAAATGAAATTGGTTATCAATTTTGTAGCTTGTATATTTATTAGATTTTTTTACATTATTATTATTGAAAATAATAAAGTACGTGATTTCAGCAATATAAAAAATACATGATAAACGAGTAAACTCGAAAATTATAAAATTATTGCATGACATATTTTGTAATGTATAAAATAAAAAAAAAAAAAGTAACTTAAATAAAGAGTAAAAAAAAAATAATTCATATGATTATTACACTTGTTTTTTTTTTTACATTTCGTTCATAAAAAGTTATATCAAAAATTAGTGAAATATAAGAAAAAGAAAAAAATAAAAAATAAGACAATTCTAATGAATCGATAACTTGATTCGATTCGCATGAACAGGTGTTGCTTGTGTGTAAGATTAGTTTTTCCACAAAAAAAAAAGATAATTTCGCAAAATTAAACTTTGTAGATTATCTAATCACTTATAAAGCAATGTCAAAATTATAATTCAAAATAGTTCTATCGAATAGAATAAATTTTAAATGAAAATGAATTTATAGTTTAAGTTATTGTTATGAGTTATAACTTATAACGCATATATCTATTTTTGAATTTTCATTATTTTATTTTTTTGCAGCTCGTCCACATTGAATGGCCCAGATCTTAAGTTGTCTGTTAGTCTTTAATTGTTTAATTCCAGATACTTTTCTTAGTATTCTGAGCGGCCACGTTGGATTATCACATGCCAATTGTACAACTTTCATTTTATCCTCTAATCTGAGAGATTCGGTGTTGATATCATCAGAATTTAAATTTACTGCTTGAGAGGCCAATGGCGCATCTGTATATGGTGCCTCCTTACCACCAAATATATCAGCTTTTTTATCCGAGTCACTAATATCTAAATTATAAAAATAGTAAATTTAAATTATAAAAAAAAATAATATAATAGTTAGTTTGTCAATGGTATACTTTGATATTTCAATTCTACACAAAATAATTATAAATTACCATTTTTTAATGTTGAAGTGTTTAACTCACTAAGTTCCAAATTTAGTGATATTTCAGTACTACAATAAGTATTTTTAAATGTTGTAAACCAACCACGTGATGCGGCAAATTTAAAATTTTTACAATTTTCCGAAAATAATGCATTCTTTGCTGCAAGTGCCCAATTTTTAATCATCAAATAGTTTAGATTTTCATTGTGATTTTTTATATAATCAATGCATTTTTCATATACTTTTTCATTAATAGCTTTGATTTTTTGTTCTAATGTTCCGCCGTTTTTTAACTGTTTTATCCATTTTGCAATAACAGAACGATCTTTGACATAACATTGAGTGTATGTTCTTATCATTTTGATTGTCCAATCAGGATGTTCAAGAGCAGTATTTACAACTTTTACTTTTTGCTCATACGGAACAATTACTTTATTTTGTTTGAATATATTTCGTCGTACAACTACATTTTCATTTGGGTCAGATGATTCAACTAAAATAATGAAAAAAAAAATATATATAATAGCACCAACAATTAATATCATTTATAAATGTTAAACTTACGTTTTATTAAAGTATTATCATCACATTGATTCCAGATTTTCAGATCATTGGGCGGACCATCGACGTTGTGTATTTTTTTAAATTTAGACAACCATTTAGGACCTCCATTGAAATTAGGAAAATTATTAACATTTGGCAAGCAAATTTCTTTTGCTTGACATGCCCATTTTTGTAACATTTTATCAGTAATTTTTTTATTACTGCTTTCATACACAACAAATTTCGCAAATACCCAATTGTCAATTGCTCTACCTTTATCTTCAACTGATCCACCTTTTTCCACCTGCTTATCCCATCTTCTGATTTGTTGAGAAGTACTGATATATTTACAGCCACTACGTTTTCTTAGTTTTTCCAATGACCAAGATGGATTTTTTCTCATCAATTCAACAACTTTTTTTTTCACATCAAAAGGAATGTGAATATTTTTTGTCTCACGTAAATTAAAAGAATTGTATAGTGGGTTGCAACATAAATTGCCGATAGACTTAAGTTTATCAGTATCGTCACGAGTTTCATCTTTTGTAGCACAGTCATTCTGTAAATTATCTGAAAATAAATAATAAAATAATGTTTATTTACAAAAACTAAATAATATTAATTAATATTTTGTAAATTCAAAGATTGAAAAGGCTAAAAAAAATTATTTAACGTTACCAGTACTTATTGTTGGTTTGATAAATTCCTCATCAATTTGAAGATTATCCTTTGTGATACCAGTGATACCATGAAGTTTTTTAAATTTTGTTATCCAGAAAGAAGATGCTGTGAAAAGTTTATTTATATTTCCAGAAAAATAAATTTTTTTTGCTTCAAGCGCCCAATTTTGTATACACTCATCAGAAAATTTTTTGTTATTTTTTTGACAATCCAAACATTTGGCAAAAACCCAGTTATTAATTTGATTAATTTTATCATAAAAAGAACCACCTTTTTTTACTTGTTCTGCCCATATTTCTATTTGTCCACTAGAAACATGATGTACATCATTGAGTTCTTTAATTTTTTGCATTGACCAAGTTGGATGATTTTCAATCATTTGAGCAATTCTCAATTTTTTATCATATGGAATTAGTTCTTTTTTAGATGGCTTGCGTGAATTACTTATTATCTTTGGTCTTTTTCTAAAACAGTAACCACTACCATCATTATTATCATTGCAATCAATTTCAGATGAATCATCATCATTCTTGGTAGCTTGTGACTTTGAACTGACATTAGATAAATCTTCTAGCTTTTCCAATTTCACAACAAGTCTTTTACCCATTTTTTTTTCAAAGTTATCGTAGCTGGTCTTTTTATCAAGTGATTTTTTTACACATTGTTCATCATAATCTAATAAATGTCTTAACTCAACATGTCCAGCCATAAATTCACGTCGCCTTTTCATAATAAATTTATACCACAATAATCATCATGTTGTTTCAATAAATACATACAATAATGCACTGCATCGGAAAAAAATGTTGTCATATTGTTGTCACTTTGATAAATCTTAGCTATATCAAGATCCACGTCTTGGAATGATTGAAGTTTTTCAGACATAGCCTCAATTTAGGCGCGCGAGGTGTGACTGTGTTTTGATCAGTTTTAATACCTTTATTTTATTCACAAAAAAAAACTTAACAGGCTAAATAAGTGTATTTGTTTTAAAACTATATTAATTAAACTGAATAATTAAATTTAGTAGCCGAATTAAACTAAATTTAGTGGTCGAATTTATTAGCTATGTACGCACAAGTGGGCATGCACACCGAAAAAAGAACTTTCGCGCCAGCTGGTGCCAACTGTCAATGTAACAATTAATTTAAAAGGGCAAATCACTTGAAATTCATATAGAAATAAATATTTCTTGAATGAATGATTTATAAAAAAAAAAAATAAAACATTTTTATAAGACTTCTTATAAATAAATAAATAATAAAAAATGTTTACTTTAAAACGAGTAAAGTTATAGTGTCATTTTTAAAAATAGAAGAGCTTCGAAAAAAAATCAGAAGTTATCTCAGCTGGAATCGAACCTGAGATCACAAGAGGGGGTCTTTTTTAAGTTCAAAAATCATTATAAATGGATTTGCTTTTGATTCATGTTTCATTCCTTTGATTTATTTGAAATATTCATGAATTGTCTGATGTCTTCGTCTTGACTGATTAAATCGTATTCTTAAGAATTGTCACCGATTCTCATATATATATAAATCTATAATAACAGTAAGAAATATTTTTTCAATTTAATCCTTATTTAATCACGTTTGTGCAATTGTGTTTATATTGGTTCTTGAACAAACATTATAGCATTATGACTTGTTTTGTAATCGCAATAATTTGCTGATTTTCTGAAATTTTATTGTAATTGTTCTGAAATTTTGTACACAGTTATAGATCTTTGAATTCTAAATACGACGGTATAATTATTTTCTTATGTTGATCAGTTGAATTTTTTATAATTAATTATTGAAAACATTATTTAACATTGGCTCTTATGGAGATTTCAACAATTTTTTCGGATAGAAAAAATGATAAAAAAGTCTTGAAAAAAATCACACATATACTAGAAACCGAGTTTTATGAAATGCGCGAAAAATTTTTATATGTTGATTGGTCAATTAATGAGTAATTGATTATAAACTTTACAAAAATTAGTTGTCCCTAACAAAACATCCTAACCGTGAATAAACCGAAAATAAAGGTTATTTACACGTGGAGAGAAATCCGCAGCATATATTACTGTAGTGGTATCGTAAAAATCATAGCTGACGTCATTAAAGCGACTAATTCCCACTTATTATAATGATTATTATTATATTTCATTTAAATTTTTTACTGTAGTCTACCGGAATTTTCGGAAGTCTTGAGTTAATGGTATGACACGAATATTTATTGGAAATTAAGTGTGTTCCTAATCTCTTCTAAAAAAGTTTATTGTTTTTATTTTATTCATGAATCTAAATAAAAATACGGTGAAACACATGAAAATTATAAAATGGTTTATTTTTTAAAAATTAATAAACACGTTACATTTTTATTCTGATGTTTAAACAATAAGGTTTTATTTAATTTTTTGTGTTGTTTTTTTGTTTTGTTTTGATTAAAATTACTGTAGTGTAGTAGGAAATTCTAGTCGATCCTGGTGGCCTTCCCACGCAACTTCTCAATTTCCAGTGGACTACAGTAAAATTTGTTTGATACTCTACAGCATTATTTGCTGCGGATTTCTCTCCGTGTACGGTTGAAAGTTGCGCAAATCAATCCCAAATCGAACTGGCAACCCTAATTGAACCGTGAATAAACCGGAAACAAACATCAATTTCGATAACTCCGAAATTTACTTCACGAAGTAAATTCTTTTAGCACAAAAAAATCGTCCGATTATATGGGACTTACATTCAACCTTAAGCTAGCACAGCCTAGATGACACAGCCATTCGGTACCTTGACAAGAATTTTGTGCAAATTATGTACAATTTATGTGCGGAATGAAAAATTTTTGTCCACGGATATATTTTTTTTGATTAATGGTTGTGCTACCTTAAAGCCATGAGAGCGCAACTTGGTAAATAATAGAGATATATGTATATATATGGTAAAAAAGTCATAATTTTGTGCATTCCATGTGTAATCTATGGTGTAAATTTTAATTTTAAACAGGAAAAAAATTGTCGTGCCACACAACAAAGTAGAGGCGAAGTTGAAACTCTATAATATTTGTTCTGCCGGTAGTACAGTATTTGTTCATCTGGCAGAGTAATAATTGCCGTGCGCTGTTTAACAAAATTTGTCATGCTCCAAACAAAAATTAATAGACATACAACAAAATTTGTTATGCTCCAAACAAAAACTGTTGAACATACAACAATTTTTGTATTTAGTTCAATAATTTTTATTATTGAACACATAACAAAAATTCTAAAACCATATTAAATTTTTTTTTTTTCAAAATTACGGAATAAATTTTCATTATGATAATTAAAAATAAGAAGGAAAATAATTGAGGAACAAATTAATTCAAATTACGATGCTTTGATTTATTTTTTATATTTATAATTATTAAAGATTAAAATAAAAAATCTCTGCATTAAAATGACAGATATGCAGGTTATATGTTTGTCATTTTCATATAATTTCATACTTTATTGTTGATGTGATTTGTTAAATATCAAGTTTTGTTATTTATCTAGTTGCTCACAAATATTTTAGTCTATAATTCAATTATTAAAATGTTATTAAAACCTGACATATTGGGATTAGTTAATTTATTTTTAAAACTAAAAATGTTTAAAAGCTGAAAAATATAAATGGTAAAAATCATGAAATAAGTGAATATCAACAAATTTTTTAGGTTACTATCAGAACTCTTTATTTGATCCTTATGAGATTTCTGTGTCCCAGTATAGAAATCATTTATACGCCGGCGGCTATTTTTCATACCGACTTCAATAAAGTAATTTTTCACCGCATTTACATTTTTTCAGCTTTTATACATTTTTAGTTTCTTTAAAAAAGTATTTCATAAAAAACAATTATCCGTGTAATAGCTGTTTATAATTTTATTGAATGTAGCTTTTCATAAATTATAGTTTAAGCCAGTCTTATATATTTCTATTTAATTTTTTAATTTTCAAACATTTTTTATTTAATATTTTTTTTTGGTCATAATTTCTAACCATAATATTTTTAGCATTTTAAAACTTTTCATTATATCTTTATTTGTAATTATTGTAATTCATTTATAATGGATATTCTTATTATAACTTTTTCTACTTCATTTATTTCAAAGTTTAGTAAAATATCAATTTAATGTTTTCAATTTTAATGGAAACTTATACTTTCTGTCAATTTACGGTCCATACAATTTACTATTCTTAACATTCCGAGTGGGCTAAGTGACCGGGAGAGATATTTGCCTTGAAACTGGATAATATTTATTGAGCAGCCGAACAAATATTATTGAGCAACACAACAAATATTATTGGATGGTAAAAATTGTTGTGCAGCTAAATAAAATTTGTTCAACGATACAATAAAATTTGTTGTAGCACAACAAATTTTGTTTAACGATAGAACAATTTTTGTTGCAGCACAACAAAAAGCGACAGGATAGGATTCCGCCTCTAGTTTGTTGTGCTCTCACAACAATTTTTGAGGTTTTTTTTTCTCAGTGTGGTTGTGCTACCTTAAACGTAAGATATCGCAACCTTGTTAATAATATATAGAGATAACTAAATGAAATGGGGGCCATAATTTTGCGCAATCTAGACTGCATCCTATGCGATTAAAATTTTTTGACAATTGAAAAAATTGTGCTAGCTTAGGCTTAAGGTAGCACAACAATAGGCTTAAAAAAGAATATAATATTTGAAAAACAATTTCAATACTTTAGAATGACAACCCAAAAAGAGCCCATCTTTTTTGAGTTTGAAAAATTATTGATAAAGTTATGCTATATACAGCTATGGAGGCTATATGCAGCTGACACTTTTTTATTTTAAAATATAATGAGAATATATATATATATATATATAGCGATCAAAAAATATAATCATTTCTAATTTACATTTATATTTTTGATCACATTATGAGATTTATTTATTGATCAAATTGATAAAATAATGACATAATGTGATCAAAAAAAAATATAAAAGTGTTTTTAAATTGAAATTTGATCAATTAATAAATGACATGTGATAAAAATATAAATGTGATTTTAAATTAAAAATGATTATTTTGTTATGATTAGTGTGAGTGCTATGTGTGTGAGTTTACAGCTACGCATTCATCCAGCGAATTTATGATTTAGATACATCTTGCGTTCGAATTTTGAATTAATTAAAAAAACAAAAAGAATTTAATTCATGGCACGTAAGCACACACGTGGATACAGACGCCATAATGATAATAATTTTTAACGCTCGATTCTGATTGGTTAATTTAAAACTTTAATAACTCAGGTACAAAGCGTCGTAGACCCAAAATTCAAAAATATTTACCATTTAAAATTTCACGTACAATCCCGTAGTATAACTACTGATCGCGACTTACGCTTCATCCTGTATAGTAGCTTGTATAGAATATTTGGTAAGTGAGTTAAATATTGCGATATTCAATATTATGCATTAACGATGCAATTTGTGTGTCAGCTGTATTAAGTGACGTACATCAAATAAATAAATAAAACGATGGAATTTGTAAATCAGTAATTAAGGTGTTACCTGAGTAAAGTTAAAATATAGTTAGAGACCAATAGAATTTATAAAAAGCGATTCTAGGCAAAAAAATACATCTATTTTTGATTCCAAAATAAATTTTCCAAAAAAAACTCTACAGAAAAAATCACGACAAAAAAAATTCCGACAAAAAAAATCACGACAAAAAAAATAAATAAATAAAAAATTTAGACAAAAAAAATCTAGCTAGGTAAAAAAATTTGGCTGGTAAAATAAAGTAGATATTGATTGTTTGGCTAATATTAGGGCTAAGCACAATATCTAGCAGCTGATATACACTTTATATATATTAGAATTGCATATAATGTATCATCAGAGCCGGGAAGGCCAAAAAAAATAAGGCCATTTTTTAAGGCCATTTTTAAGAAGCCAAAAATATAAGGCCATTTTAAAGGGCCATTTTTAAGAGGCCAAAAAAAAAGGCCATTTTTTGAGGCCATTTTTTCCATGTACGAGGTTCAGATCGTCTTTTTTTTAAACTATATTTCACCATGTTGCCATGGTATTTACGGCAAGCTGAAATAACAGACGAACTTCCCGGCTCTGTGTATCATATATATATATATATAAAAATAAAATTTATATAAAATATTAAATTTATTATTCAGGAAAAAAAAACATTTATTATGACGTGATTTTGTTTTTTAAATTATTTTTGTCATGGTTTTTTTTATCGTGATTTTTTTTGTCCGAATTTTTCTTGTCCGAATTTTTTTTGTCGAGTTTTTTATGGAAAATTTTTTTTGACATGTAATAACCCTATTTTTCACTTTTTTTTTGTCCTAGTTAACTTTGTTCATTTATAATAAATTATTAAAGCTGCTATTTTTTTCGAGGTTAAACACGGTGAGATAGCCCTGGTGAAAAAAAACTGGCAGAATCTGGCAGTTGTTCCAAAAACCGGTCTAAATCTGTAAGAATCTAGCAGAATCTGTAAGAATCTGTGAGAATCTGCCAGAATCTGTAAGTATCTGCCAGAATCTGTCATAATCTGCCAGAATCTGCCATAATCTGTAAGAATCTGCCAGACTATTTTTACCAAAAAATTCTAAAAAAAAAAAAAAAAAATTCTGAAAGAATTATTGTGTTTATTATAAACATCACGGTAAGGTATCAAGAAACTTCGATCTCGAAGCGTTGCATTTTTTTTTTCAAACTTGAATATGTTTTTTAAATTTTTATAAGTATCATAATCTCAGTTCCTATATATGTGAATTAACTCTGACGTGAGCACATGTGAGAATTGTTGAATAACAACTAACGTAAAATAATGATAAATGAGCTATAAAAGAATGAATTATAACATACTATAATAATTTGATGACGACTTGATGTCTCCTAATCAGTTGTATTTATTCAAAAAAAATCAATTTATTGAAAAAAAAACAATATTTATAAATTGAACTGGCAGAATCTGGCAGACTGTTGGAAATCAAATATGTGGCTGGCAGAATTTGGCATGCTGTTGGAAGTCGAATATGTGGCTGACAGAATCTGGCAGAATCTGTAAGAATCTGGCAGACTGTTAAGATCGAGTATTTGGCTGGCAAAATCTGACAGAATCTGGCAGACTGCTGAAAGTCGAGTATTTGACTGGCAATACCTGACAGAATCTGGCAGACTGTTGAAAGCCGAATATTTGACTGGCAATACCTGACAGAATTTGGCAGACTGTTGAAAGCCGAATATTTGACTGGCAGAATCTGCCAGATTTTTTCATTTTTTTGTCGAATCTTGCAGAATCTACCCGAATCTGCAAGATTTTTTTCACCAGGGAGGGAGATTTCATTTTTTTTTAAGTTCAACTTAAACTTTTATATAAAACTAAAAGTTTGAGAAAAAAATATCAATGGGTTCTTGAAGCAATTAAGGCGGTATGTAAATCCCAAGGTAGGATAATTCTTTGGGTTCAAAGAGGCACCCTTGTAACCATAGCTTAAAAAAATAATAAGTGCCCTCTAATGTCTAAAATTTGTATACTTTACTAGACTGTTTCAAAAAAAAAATTAGTATTCAAAACTCTACACAAAAGCTCGATAATATTTTCCATTTAAAATATTTTTCTTTGAACAGCATCTTTCGCCAGACGTTGATACGTCCGTTGAAGAAAAGCTCTCCAAAACACATATTGAAAAATTTGCGCGGCTAGAAAACTTTGTAGACGTTTAAAAAACGATACTTCATTCGAAGATCTTCAATAAATTCGGCATATTAAAGTGCTTTTGAAGCGAATAATCATATTGAATATATTGATTATTTTGTTATGATTTTTGAACACGATGAAAACAGCATTTATTCGTTTATAAAAAAATTGCACAAATAACACTGTTTTTTTTTAAATGTTTCAGAAAATCATAACTCTCAAAATAATCAATATATTTGAATTCAAGATGATTATTTAGAAAGCTTTATTAAAAAGCTTTAGACACTATATCTTATATGCTGAATTTTTATTTTTTAATGAATGCCCAAAGGTCTTCGAATAAATAAATTATCGTTTTTTTAGAAATAAATGTTTACAAAGTTTTCTAGCCGCGAAACAGTTGATTGAAAATTTTTTTTTCAATATGTGTTTTGAAGCTTTTTTTTCAAGCTTTCGAACGGTCGAATTTTCAAGTCTCTAGCTTGAAAATTGATGAAGTTATGAACAAAAGTATCAAATGAACACTCTGCTTACATGTATTTTAAATGGAAAATATTCAAAGTCGATGAGCGACATTAAAAAAAAAAAAAAAAAAAAATTGAAAATAGTAGATTGTTTGTCTTGTTGAATACTAAGATTTTAGGGGGTGGGAGAGAAAAAAAAAATTTTTTTTTTTTATTTGAAACGGTCTAATACTTTACTGACGCCCCGAATTGAAAAAATTTTGTATTCGAGACGTATTTTTACTCTTTTTGAGTCTTCATATAGTATTCGGTGATATTTTCTAATCGTTGTCGATGTTTCAAATGTATTTCGTGATATTTTCATGAAGAGGACGAATACTCTCTGTCCGGGACGCTTATCCCTGATTTATATTTCTTGATATTCGAGTATTTCAAATGTATTCGAGAGTATTCGTGACATCTTTTGAACTTAAAAAATTTAACATATCTTTTCATCGAAGACAAAAAGTCTTCAGATGAAAGATTGCCACTTAGAATAATTTTTCTAAATTGATTTACTTTAATTAGTTAATACTTAATTAATATATTATTAATATTTCATTTATTAATTTATTTAAATTTTTTTAGAAAAGAAAAAAAAAACTCGAAAAAAAATTGATAAACGCGGACTTAGAATAATTAGGTGCAGCAATAGAATTAATGATTGAATCATTATTTTTGCAATAATTATTAACAAATATGAATATAGTAAATTATAATTTATTTATTTGGCTATATCCTTTCCTTAGCTATTTCTTCCATAATAAATTGGAAAGCTATTGGCAAATGGCTAAGGGAAAGATGTAACCAAATAAATTGATTAGTAATCTTCATTAATTCCTTAGCAACATTTGCCATAATTAATTAATAAAAAAACTATTGGCAAATGTTTTTAAAAAAAGGATGTTGCCGAATAACATAACTATATAATAATTTTACAGGTCTTTTTTAATTTTTTAAATCAAATAAATTCGTGTGGATTGCCTCGTAACTTATGTAAACAAAAATTCTTTATTTTGCAGCATGTAAAATTGGTATCGCGCGTTAAGGCATAGGTTTCGTGGTTAGGAAGTCGTAGGATCGAACCTGGGCAGGAGAATAATTTTTGTAAAATAGGGCATCCCAAAATATATCAAGTACGATTGTATTTCTCACGTCTTGAGACCGCGAACACAATTATATTTTTAAGCGAAAATTCCGGAAAAAATCCGGAGATATTATAAAAATAGTCTAGAGATTACTCCGTAAATATCTCCGGAAGTCTCAATTGCGTAGAAATCCGGAAAAATCCGGAGAGATTTTTTCCACCAGGGAATGCTTAATTCTTTTGTTACCAAACGTAAAAAAAAATATTTTCAATAAATTTTTCAAAATAGAGAACAAAATTTTATATTGTGAAATTGCAGATTTTGATTCTTATATTTTGCTTATTTAAATAAACACATATTGAACAAAATAATAAACGAAATGATAAAAGATTATTATACCTGAAAGAATAGATAGTAAATAGCATGGTAGAAATACTACAGGTATGGCAGTGCGCAGCCTGGTTTGGCCGCTGCGAATCGACCAATCAAAAGGTCACCTTCTCGCCACAAAAATGGAAGACTTTATGCGCGCGCGATACAAATTTGTTAAGAAAATTTTCAAGTTTTTTTTAAATTTTTCAAAAGTTATCATATTTATTCAACTAGATTTGGTATATTTTATAATGATTCACATACATCAAAAATAAAAATTAATTATTTATATTAAATAAATAAATCCAAGTATAATAAATACAACACAACCTCTATTGTTTGTGGCATAAAAAAAACAACAATAATGAAAATATTATAATTTATTTGTTAAACTGTCTTGGTTTTTTTATTTTTTTGATTTTTTATAAACATGCTCCACATATATTTATTAGTATTTACAACAATATAAAAAATAGTTGTCAAAACAGTATGTTAGAGAGAGAGGCTCTTATAATAGAGATTGCGTGTTAGAAAGAAAAGCAAAACAGCTCGATGGCGCGTTGTTGATTGGTTGAAAAAATAAGGCTGCGCAGAACGCGACGAAAAAAGCATGGACTACTGCCATACCTGTAGTACTTCTACCATGGCAAATAGTAGTACAATTCATATTTTGTTTTGATTATTTAAATTGTACTGGAAATTATTATTTATTGTATTGGGAAACGCACAATTCACCACGACGTCTGGTGGTAAATTTCTGGAAACTATTTCATACACCCATTCATATGTGGTATACACAGTATATATGCTAAATTAATAAACAAATAATATTTTTACAAATTGGTTAAAAGGTCTGGTACAAAATTTTCCGCAAAATTGATTTAAAAAAATAAAAAACAAGACTTTACGTTTCTGGGTGCAACAGTAATTCTAGGAGAAATAAAGATCTGAGTTTCCATGCATTTCCGAGGTTAGACAAACAACAACCTGTCAATGTAAAAAATTATTTCGGCGATATTAATAAAATAAATCGGTGTGATGCTTGAAAACGTGCATTAAAAATCAAAACAGTAAATAAAAAAGCAATGTTATGCTCTCTTCATTTTAATTACTATGATTATACGAAGAGTAAGTATACCTATCTATATGTAAACAAAACTCTAAATACTTCAACATCACAAGTAACAAGTTTCTGTTTGTTTTAAATAATTAGCTCTCGATGCATCAGAACCAATGCACATTTTTTAGAAAAATGCTGTCCCATCATGTAATTTACCAACTACTTATGAGGAGAACAAAAATTGTTGTTGTGAACCTGTCACTTTAACCTCCCTAGAGCTGCGTGAACCTGGCACCCCACTTTATCGTAGAGACTTGTAGTATGGCTCATTTTGAAGGTCTTAATTTGTAGTAATTTGTAGTGAAGAGGGTTTAATTTGTAATCTGTAAAAAAGGGTGCAGTTGTTTTGGCAGATTTCGATGGCCATGCCGCGTTGCTTGTAGTAATTTGTAGCAAAGAGTTTAATTTGTAGTTCGTAATAGGTGTTAGGGAGTTTTGCAGTTGTAGTAATGAAGAACAAATAGCTTAGAATTTGTGTAGTAACAAATTTTTTTTGAGTTGAAAATAATGACACAAAAATTTTTTTTTTTTTTTGAGCAATAATCATATCAAAATTGCATAACTTTTTTGACAACAGTATTACGAGTAAAATAAATGGAGAAATCGTGAAAATATAAATATATTTTTACTAAACCAGTTTCCCAAAAAAAAAAAAGTCAAAAAAAAGGAAAAAAAAATTTTTTTTTTACTCCAAAATATTAAATACTAAATAACTTTTTTATTTATTGACCAAAAAATAAACCAAAATATTGGATAGATAGAAAAACATCCTAGCTAATTTGTAGTGAAGAAATTGGAATTTGTAGTTGAACCATTTGTCCGGAAAAATTAATTCTCTGACATATTCCCTTAATAAAATATTGCGTAACTTTTTTATTTATTGACCAAAATTCAAACTAAAATATTGAGTAGATAGGGAAACATCCTAGCTAATTTGTAGTGAAGAAATTAGAATTTGTAGTTGAACCATTTGTCCGGAAAAATTAATTCTCTGACATATTCCCTTAATAAAAGATAAAGTAACTTTTTTATTTATTGACTAAATTCAAACTAAAATATTGAGTAGATAGAAACATCCTAAGCATTTTGTAGCGATTTGGTTGAACCATTGTCCGAAAAAATTAATTCTGTCATATGGTAATACCTTTATAATATTGCGTAACTTTCTTTATTTATTGTCCAAAATTCAAATTGAAATATTGTTAGGGGAAACATCCAGTTATTTGTAGTGAAGAAATTACTTGGTTGAATCATTGTCCGAAATTAATTCTTCATATAATACCTTCATAATATTGCGTAACTTTTATTTATTGACTGTATTCAAACTAAAATATTGAATAGATGGGGAAACATCCTAGCTAATTTGTAGTGAAGAAATTAAAATTTGTAGTTGAACCATTTGAGAAAAAAGTTACGCAATATTTTATTAAGGGAATATGTCAGAAAAATAATTTTTCCGGACAAATGGTTCAACTACAAATTCTAATTTCTTCACTACAAATTAGCTAGGATGTTTCCCTATCTATTTAATATTTTAGTTTGAATTTTGGACAATAAATAAGAAAGTTACGCAATAATTTATAAAGGTATTATATGACAGAATTAATTTTTCCGGACAAATGGTTCAACTACAAATTCTAATTTCTTCACTACAAATTAGCTAGGATGTTTCCCTATCTATTTAATATTTTAGTTTGAATTTTGGACAATAAATAAGAAAGTTACGCAATAATTTATGAAGGTATTATATGACAGAATTAATTTTTCCGGACAAATGGTTCAACTACAAATTCGAATTTCTTCACTACAAATAAGCTAGGATGTTTCCCTATCTATTTAATATTTTAGTTTGAATTTTGGTCAATAAATAAGAAAGTTATGCAATAGTTTATTAAGGTATTATATAAGAAAATTAATTTCTCCGGAAAAACTACAAATTCCAATTACTTCACTACAAATTAGCTAGGATGTTTTTCTATGTATCCAATATTTTAGTTTGTTTTTTGGTCAATAAATAAAAAAGTTATTTAGTATTCAATATTTTGGAGTAAAAAAAAAATTTTTTTTTCCACTTTTTTGACTTTTTTTTTTTTGGGAAACTGGTTTAGTAAAAATATATTTATATTTTTCACGATTTTTTCTCCATTTATTTTCCTCGTAATTTTTTTCTGGTTGTCAACAAAGAAGTTATGCAATTTTATCATGATTATTGCTCAAAAAAAAAAAATTTTTTTTTTGTGTCATTATTTTTCAACTCAAAATTAAAATTTGTTCACTACAAATTACTACAAATTCTAAGAAAGCTATTTGACCTCTTCATTACTATTTTTCTTCAATTTTCTGCGAAAGTACATTTTAACCCTTTTTTCACACCTAATTTTTGAACTACAAATTGAACACTTTTTACTACAAATTACTACAAATTCCAACGAACGTTTTGGCCCTACTCTCATCGCTCTATGTCAATTTTTGAAGAAAGTACCTTTTAACCCTTTTTTCACCCTTAATTTTTGAATTACAAATTAAACCCTTTTCACTACAAATTACTACAAATTAAGACCTTCAAAATGAGCCATACTACAAGTCTCTACGATAAAGTGGGGTGCCAGGTTCACGCAGCTCCTCCCTAGCGAAAATGGCGACACCGATCCGACACCAATCCGACAGTCGGTTTGTGCACTGATCTCATACAAAAACGACACAAAACCGACACACGACTATAAGAATTTCTAAGTCACAAAAATAAATTAGTAAGAAGCATTTAAAAAATAAAATATTATGTCTAAAAATTTCTTAATAATATTCTCACAATTTAAGACACATTAGAATTTTTTTTAAATAATTTTTTTATTGAAAAAACTCAATTCTGTTTACGTATTAAAAGTGAGGTCAGCTGTCAGAATCATCTGTACACGACTGTGAGATTTTACAATTCTCACACAATTCCGACACAATTCCGACACACGACTGTGAGAATTGTAAATCCGACATAATTCCGACACAAATCCGACAGACGTACGACAGTATATTTTTATTTTGTATTTAATATAAAAGAAAGCATTTTATTAACAAAAATTTTTGTTCAATATTAAAGTTATAATATTTTAATAATTTTAGGCATAGGTATTAGATTTTTTTTTTTTGAATAAATTTTGACAAAAAAAATAATTGGAATCGTCTGTGAGAATTTGCGATTTGCAAAAATTCTTGTTTAATAATAAAATTATAATCTTTTAATAATTATAGGCATATTAGATTTTTTTCAAACTATTTTATTAGAAAATTATCATTTTTTAGTTTTTTTATGAGGTTAAGAACGGTTTTTTTTTAAATACTTTTTTTTCAAAACTAATACATTTGATCAGTTTCCCATGTATTTGGTATTATTGTAACTCGAATGTATATTTTGTAATGAAACCATGTATTTGGTTTCCCATGTTTCCAATTATTTTTTTTGTCAAAATTTATTCAAAAAAAAAAAATTTAATATGCCTAAAATTATTAAAATATTATAACTTTAATAATGAACAAAAATTTTAATTAATAAAATGCTTTTTTTTATATTAAATACAAAATAAAAATATACTGTCGTACGTCTGTCGGAATTGTGTCGGATTTACAAATCTCACAGTCGTGTGTCGGAATTGTGTGAGAATTGCAAATTCTCACAGACGATTCCAATTATTTGTTTTGTCAAAATTTATTCAAAAAAAAAAAAATCTAATATGCCTGAAATTATTAAAATATTATAACTTTAATATTGAATAAAAATTTTTATTAATAAAATGCTTTTTTTTATATTAAATACAAAATAAAAATGTACTGTCGTACGTCCGTCGGATTTTAAGTTGTTAAATTGTTTAAACAATTTAATCGCGGGATATTCACAATAAAAAAAATAGTAATATATAGTAAACAATATGTAGATTATTATAAAGTAAATAAATTTTTAAAGTGTATTGCCTAATCAATAATTAATATTTGCATAAACAAATAAAATTCTTTAAATGAACGAGTTTCTTTCTTTTTTATAATTATGTAAATATCTGCTGTTAATATGGTGAGACATAAAAATTAATTTATTTCATAATAATCTACCTATTGTCTACTAGATATTACGATTTTTTTTTCGCGAAATAACCACCCCTTTTATCTCAAAAATAATTACGCGCCGCGAAAAGAATAGAAAAAAAAATATTTGTGCCGGAAAAAAATAGAATAACTTTTTAAATAATCAACGGAAAAATAAAATAAAAACGGGAAAATTTTCTTTAATTGTATTACATTAATTTCATTGTAGGGCACTTTCACGAAAAAACCACCCCTTTCATCTCAAAAATAATTACGCGTCGCGAAAAGAATTAAAAAAAAAAATTCTTTTTGTCGGAGAAATCGTGAATAATTTGTTAAATAATCGACGGAAAAATAAAATAAGAACGGGAAAATTTTCTTTGATTGTAGTAGATTAATTTCGTCTTAGGGCATTTTCGCGAAAAAACCACCTCTTTTATCTCAAAAATAATTACGTGTCATGAGAAAATAGAAATGATAGTATTGTTATTAGCATACGATAGTGCATGTAATCATTAACACGATGAAAAAAAAATTTTTTAAATCGATGCATTTTTGAATATTGGAGCCATTTGTTAAGATTTTTTTTTTATTAACAATTCCTGTTTGTTGTTATTCCGGGCCGACAACGCGAGAAATAAGAAAATTGCCTGAAATCGAATTTAAAAGTGTATATCACTAATACTATCACAGTGCGCGTAAATACAATAGCTGTGTGTGTGTATGTGCGTCGAGTCGGGTACAGTCGGGTAGCGTCGGGTCTAAATAACACTATCTCTTTTTTTTATATATCTATCGCTCTCGCGTATGGGAGTTTTGAGTGGGGACACGTGAGGGGTAACGAGTTAATAAAAAATCCAAAAAAATCACAAACTTTAAAAATTAATTACGCGTAAACGGTCGGTTAAAACAAAAAAACTTATAGGAACTACCCCCCCTAAAATCTTATTATCTACAACTTTTACTTGAAACATTTTACTCTAAGTCTAACGGGAAACGCGTAATTGACTTTTTTATATTTAATTATTTTTTTTCAACCCTTTCCCTTGTCCCTATTAAATTTTAAACCCCACCATTCGATTCGCGAGCCCCGATTACATACTCCTATATTTTTTGTTTTAAAAAACTTAAAAATTCCCGAGGTTGAAAAGATTTTGACCAGACTAATAATATTTCACCATTAATTTTTTTAAATTGACCTTCAATATCATGACATGGTTCTTATGGATGAGATGTTTATATACAAGTGGCAAACACATGATACTTATCACTTGAATCGATTTTTACACCAATACTAGTAATATGTTCCGCATATATAATACCATTTTCTTCAAGGAAATTTCGTGAAATCGTGAGGAATTCGTTTTTCGTGCCCATGACAGTATATACTCAATAGTTAATAACGTTTTTTTAATAAACAAAGTGTGGTTTTTCTGCATCTTAACTTTATATTTATTTTAATATTTCATTTTAGATATACCTATAATTTGAAATGAAGAACAAAATTTTATTATTTGAAACAAATTAAGACTCTTTATTTGATATTCATATTACGAATCAAAATATTTAAAACAGTGATACAATATATTGATGGTTAATTTTTGATCTGGCAAAGTCACATTACCAACACAAGTTTTCAAAGTAGTTTTCGGACGCAACTTATAGTTTAAACCAATTGGTGGTCGGACACAGAGTAATTAGTAATTTTTCTAATTCATAATTCTTCAAACTAAACAACGCATCAGTCATATACGTGGCTGATGTAGTAGGATCATCGAAATATCATATTAGATAATCTAATATAATAATCTAATCATATTAGAAATATATATCTATATATCCATATATCCATAACTTCTACCCTCTAACATACATTACAGTCTTTGCGTTGTCCTTGATGCTCGAGATTGATTCATATTTATCATGTTTAATATATTTTACGTGGTGCCTTTATTGAGTTTCATATATTTCGTTTTCCCGCCACAACGTAGTGTAGAGTTTTATTATTTGATGATTATTAGAAAGACCGACCGTCCTGGCAAGTGGCCTGGCACGAAGTGACGGCATTCTCTTGAGAATTTAAATTTCACTATCGAAATTTCAATAGCATTTAATAGTTGGTATGATTATTTAATAATTATGGCATTTAAAAATACTTGGTTACAACCTATTATTTACTGAAGCTCCTATGCTCAATGCTAGAAAACAGAATATTTTTAATATTTCTTTTTTTATTCTTATTCATTATTCAAGTTAAATTGAATGTTCATTATTTTAATTTTTGATTCAACGTGTGGCATGTAAAAAAAAATGTTTCTAGTTTAATCTTGATTTAAGTTAATTAGTTTGTTAAATGCTTCACCATTTCGTGAAGAGTTTTTAATAAAACTGCGTATGGAAAAATACGGAGGTAATAAGAGTGTTATATTTTTATAATTTTTTACTCTACTCAGAGCGGTATAAAAATAACCTTCCAACCATAGTTCTTTTAAAGAAATAACAGCATTCTCAAACTCAATACCTAATACTTTCTGAATTGTCGTAGCGTAACCCAGCGTAATAGGAAATTGAAGACGTTTTGCATAGTATGTTTCTTTTTCGTCCTCATATTCAACATCATATGAACAACGTTTAATTTCAATTTCTTTTTTGCTATTAGTAACAACAATTGTCACAGTGTCATCACTTATTTGTTTAACAACTCCCACTGTACCCGATGGTATATTCGATTGGTTTCGTGTAGTAACAACAGTAGCACCAATTTTCATTTCAATAATTTTATCAATTTCATTATCCAGTTTCACTGTAAGTATATTTTTTATTTTTTCTGATTCAGGAACTTCATCATGAGCTTCTAAAGGTATAATTTCTGAGTTTTCGATTTTTCGGAGCTGTTCATCGTTATGTGACTTAACTTCATCCTTACGAGTGCATATATACATTATAAACTCAGTAGTTCCATGTGTTTCGTTATCTTTCCAATATTCTTGCAAACGTAGGTTGACTTCATTTTCATCTGCAACAAGTTCTTTAATTTTTTCCAAGTCGGAATCTATAACTGTTCCACAACGAATTCGTAGCAACATATCGAACCAGTGTTGACTTTTAGCATCATAACGAAAAGAATTTGTCAACTCATACGTGACAAAAGCGCATTTATCCCAAATGTAAGATTCGAAAAATCTTGGAAACTCATCTGATGACGTCATGTATGTATCTCCTGCTATAATTAATCGGACTCCACCGAATGGTTTTTTGTATTCATTACGTTTTTGACAAAAGCAATTGTGAATTTTTTCAAAAACAGATTGATTCATCAAACTAACATCATCAATTAATAAAATATCTGTTTCAGAGATTTCACTTGCGAGATAATCCATGGCAGACACAATATTCTCATTTTCACTAGTACCAACACCACTAAGTCTGGTAAGTGTTTTTCCTTCACCAAGTTCTTTTCGAAATCGGACAGCTCCTCGTGCAGTTAATGATGTTATCTTGACCTTATTTTTTTTACGTAATTCCGTATACAGCCGCATTAGCATTTTTGTTTTTCCAGTACCAGTTGGACCATAAAAACAAATACTCGAATGGGAACTTACTGCTTCATCGAATATCTTTTCAAACATTGTTTGGCTTTCCACGATTTCACCAGTGCAGTAACCTTGATCTGACATTGTGCTAGACAATAAAGTAAATATTATTATTATTTCATAGGATTTTAACTTATTTTTTGATTCATTTTAATTTAATTATTCAGGAGCCTAGTAAAAATGACGACACAATGTGACGCCAATACAACGGTCGGTTTGTGCATTGATTGTACACAAAATGACACACAATCGACTCAAAAATGGGAGAATAGTCAAGTCATAAATTTTTATATTAAATAGCATTTAAAAAATGGAATATTATGTCCAAAAATTCGTAAATAATATTCGACTAATTTGAAATACATTAGAATTTATTTTAAAATAATTTTTTAATGACAAACACTCAGTTTCAATAGTATATTTGAACTACCCTGGTAGAAATATTTTTCCTTTTGTTTATTATTTTCTTCGGGTGAGCAAATTTTTTTTCGCAAACTTTGTGCTTAAGTACAACAATATGAAAAAAATATATCAATGCAAAACAAAAAAGTTGTCTTGATTTGAGAACATTTTTTTTTTAGTTGAGACGAATTACATTTTTTTTCAAAAGAATAAACAATCAATCTAAGGAAAAATCATATCTCAACATGAAGTACTAAAAGAACAACTACAAGAAGATGGTTTTTATTTACCACATCATATGGTAATAAAAAAAGAAAGCCAAACAACAAAAGTACGAGTCGTGTACGACGGCTCAACCACAAGTTCCAAGGGGCACTCACTCAATGAATTACTACATGTTGGCCCAACAATACAAATGAATATTTTCTCATTATCACTTCGATTTAGACTACACCAGTACATACATACTGGTGACATTGAGAAATTACTCAGACAATTTTTAGTACATTTACAAGAAAGAAAATATCAACATATTTTACAGAACAATACGTCTGGTATTATCAAGACAAAGGAATTAACTCCTTCATTACAACAAGGTATGTTAAACATACACCAATGGACATCCAATGAGCCTAGACTCTTAGAAAGCCTTTCAGAGGCTAAAAAGTATGCACAATCACAAGTAAATGTCTCCAGTGCAAGAAAAACACTTGATATGTACTGGAAATCTACCACAAACACAATGGTTTACACAATTAGAACAATTACATTTGACAAAATGACAAAATTTGCTTCGCTTTACACATCGACAATTAAAGCAATACACACAACAATAGATGACACATATTTTTGGTCAAACACTACAATTGTCATACACTGGCTAAAAAAGAAGCTAAGTATTATGAAAACATTCAAGGCAAATAGAATTGCCAAAATACAAGAAAAAACAAATTCTACACAATGGTGTCATGTACATACACTTGACAAAACAGCTGACCTAATTTCAAGAGGTCTACTACTAGAAATACACATCAAAACAACAACATGGCAACATGGGCCGTCTTGGCTGTGTGAAGATCCAGATGGCTGGCCGAATTTCAAGATGACTGAGGGTTGCAATCTACCTGAGCTCAAGGTCAACACATGTCTCAACAAAACTACAACAATTTCGTCACAAATACAAGTAACTATTAACATTAAAAACAATTACAACATTTTTACTATTTATTTATCTTGGAATAAATTACAAAATGACATTGCATATGGTTTACAAATGAAAACAAACAACAATAATGATTATGTGAAAAACAATGAAATCAAATATACTACAAATTCAATAATTGAACTAGTACAAAAAGAAATAATTTTTGATGAATTGAAAATTCTAAAAAATCAAAAACAATTTAAGCAAACAAGAAAATGGATTAAACTCACGCCATTTATTGACAAAATTGGACATGCTCCTACAACAACAAAGAATTCTGAATACAAATAACATGACTATGAACAGTCTGGTTCAGATGGCAACCGGACTGAACATACAAAAAAAAAAAGAACTTTTGGCAACGTAAGCACAACGAACGTCCTTAACGAGATGATCAACCATCGCATCCTGGGACAGATGGTATTGTCCGTACGGTCACCTACAAACACGTTCATTGTTTTTATTTTTGCTGTACAACCAGGGAAAATTAAAAATAATGACGATTTCACGAATTTTATAGAGTAGATAATTGAAATAACGATACACCTTTTTCTTTAATCAGATTTTTTGTTATAAGATGTTTTTTTGATTAATTAACTGTTAAAGATGGTCCTTTTTTTCGAGGTTAAACATATCTTATTCTTATGGAAAACGATGTTCGGTTTTACATAATACCCCATCGAAATACTTGAAAAAATAATGCCATATTCACCAAAAACTAAAGAATAAAACTAGAAAAAAAGACGAAAAAACTTCACCTAAATTTAATATCGGCTATAATACTCAATTTTAATTAATAGAGGATAATAAATTTTTGTCTTTGCTAAATACATGAGTGGGAGTGAGAAACAGTATTCCTTTTCTAATCTCTCGTTCTTGTCGCACTCATGAATCTATAGTGTTTTCAACAAACATCCGCCAGATGTCTCGAATTTTGCCCTAGTTGTACCTTAAACAAAATACAATAAGTTGATAAGTTTTAAACATTACTCTGTTTTTTATGGCTACTTCGTGAAACGACAAACTTTAGAATAACATATGACTAACAATTTGATTTTATGTACTTTTTAATAGCTTTTTTACAAACTCGAATATTCCCACACATGGTCAACTCATGCATAGATTTTTTGAGTAAAAATCACGTAACAAATAAAACCATAAACTCAAGTTTCTCTTTGGTACTATTATAACATATTTTTTAAAACATTATTTGTCAAGAATTAGAGAAAATCTCACATCTGTCAAACAACTGCACTAACGTATTTTCGATCCACAGAATGATCGTAAAATCGACAATAAAAAAGTAAATTTATAACTTTTTAAAATAAACTAAATTCATGAAAACGTCTTGGACTTTCCGGTCATAAAATCTATATTTTTTGTTTACACATGGTATTTTTTATGTCACCCTTTGGACCACACAAGGCCCAATTTTATGTCTAAAAATCCCACCACCTACACCTAGTTTTTTACCCTCTCTTGAACTAATTTTTGACCAATTAAAACTAATTTTTTAACTAAGTACACACCTATTTTTTGGACTTAATAATTTTCAACAAACTGAGAAATCAGTTGCTCTTCAACACTCGTTTACGTTACATCTCTAATTAATATTGATTCACGTACAACGGGATTTCTTTATACTTACAATATAAAATAGTAGTGTCTGTCCATGACAACACTTGTTAGAGTCAACTCAATATACAATATACAATACAATTAATTATAATTTTAGTGAAATAATAAAGTGAATATATTAATAGAATTTAAGCCACAGTGTTTGGATTTATTTAAAGTGTTATTCCTATTATTTCAAGTTACAACCTATCCTCCACATCCTTTGATAGCCCTGTATCAAACATAAGGCCTTACAACCCTTGTGAAATTATCGTGGTATATTTGGATACGTGGTGCGATACAAAATCGTCACCCAATTTTTTTTTTTTTTGGCTCATTTTTCAAATCAAATAAATATCTATACTCTCAATTTTTTTCAATTTTTTCTGACGTCGTTTTTTTTGAGATAATTAATATCAAAGTTGACAACTTTTATACGCGAGGATAGGACTATAAGTTGATATACCGTACATTTTTATTTTTAACGAGTTCGTTTTTCACTAAAAAATTTTCAAATTACTATCAAATTGTAGTGCTCGGCAAGACCAATACGATAAAAAAATTTAAATTTTTTCTGACGTTGATTTTTAAAGATATTTAATGTTAAGTTTTGAAATTTTCGTCTTTCTCGCAACGAGAGGACATGAGAGAATTGCGATCCGGCAACACTGCTCTCTTCTCCTTGTTTACTTTTTACTTGCCGAGCGGGGTGTTATACACCAACGTGACATACACAATGATGCGCTGTAGTAGTGGTAGTATACATATAAAAAAATACAGTGTCTCACGATTTCCATTTTGCTTGCTGGAATAGTGTAGGTGCCTATCTGTTTATACACACACTACGATTTTCAAGGCAAAAGCGTAACAAAATTTTTAAAGAGGGGCCACAATATAAACGTAGTGGTATACGAGTCCTCCAAGCCTAAATAATAGTACGACTATGTCCCTTGTAAGCAACCTTAACAAATCGCTATCAAACTGTTGTTGAGTGTTCCGCTAGGGATGTTATTATTTGTTTGTATTCACGACATAACCTCCAAACTACTTTGACAGCATAAATAAATAAATTGTTCACTTTAAAAAAAGATGTGATATCTCAACAAAAAAAAAAACAAAAGTTTTTTTTACAAAAAAAGTGTCAAATATCCGAAATTGTCACCAATTGTGAGTATATTAATTAAGAGGTGATACCAGAAAGACAAGAAAAAAAATATATTTTTGACGAATGTAATTAAGTCTCCACTATTGAAAAAAAAAATTTTTAACTTGACCCCACCTGGTTTTTACCAAATAAAATATCAGTATTCAAGACATATATTTTACATCAGGTGGGGTCAAGTTTAAAATTTTTTTTTTCAATAGTTAAGACTTAATTACATTCGTCAAAAATATATTTTGTTCTTGTCTTTCTGGTATCACATCTTAATTAATATACTCACAATTACAGTATAATCTCTCTATAGTGACATTCTCTATAGTGACATCGAGCGTCAGCGTAGGAGAATTTTTTCCCTCACTCCAGAATGTCCCTACTTGTGTTGGTGTATCGGTGTGTGACGTAGTATATTCTTTCTCATTTTATTATTCTATCCGTCGCGCTCACTCAATTCCCCTCGACGCTAGAGTGGGAGACGCTCTCTATAATAAATTCCGAGAATTTGAGCCCCGACGATGTCACTATAGAGAGATTATACTGTAGTGACAATTTTGAATACTTGACATTTTTTTTTTTTTTTTTGTTGAGATATTTATGAATTTGAATAACTTGAGAATTAAAAAATAAAAAGACATTTTACTCTATATCAATAATTAGTTGCACAACTTAAGAAGTCTTTGTCTTAGCTCTAGTTAACGAACAATTAAGGTGTTACCCACGCATATCTAGAGACCTCTTGCGGATGGCATTTAGAAACATAATATTTCTATGAGTGCGAACGAGATGAAAAAGAAGGAGAAAATCTTGTTTTTCACTTCTAATTAAGTATTTAGACAAAGACAAAAATTTATTTTTATTTATTGTAAAATAAAAAGGTCTCAAAGCCCTATTAATTTTTATATCAAAAGTTTCCTTATTGTTTCCTCTATCTATCTTTAGTTTTTGATAAAGCTATCTGCGTTTTCCATAAAATGGCTAAGCTTCTAAAAACTAAACCGAACTCTCCATAAGAACCTATGTAATAAACCTATCTAGATCCTGAAACGTATAGAAGCTAGTGTTACCCCCCCTGAGTCAACGCGCGTTAACTTTGCAGTTTCCGTCTTTAGGAAGGACTCCTTACTAAGAAAGAGCTTCAATACATACAAAATTTAAGATATTTTTATAAATAAATTAAATGAATTTGTAACAAATCAGGTAATTAACATTCGTGGATCGATAAATTTGGACGTAGGTAAATTCAGATTCGTGGCATTTCATAGTGCCCCCGTGGCGGCTAATGGTGGATTATGGCCTTTCTACTATTCATAGTTCCCTTTGCATTTTATCTAGTTTTGGCTAGTTTTTCTAAGTTCAAAATAAGGGACTTAGTTTTTTTTCTTGCAATTTTTTTTTCTAAATTAAGGCTATGTAAAAAATTTAGCTGGTGAAATAATTTAGATATTGATCGTTTGGCTATTATTAAGGCTAAGTAAAATATCTAGCAACTAAATAAAAAATCTATAGCGGCTAAGTAAAAAATTTGGCTGGTAAATCAAGGTAAATATTGATTGTTTGGTTATTATTAAGGCTCAGTGAAAGAGCTAGCGGCTAAGTAAAAAATTTATGAGCTCGACATTGACAGCTTTTTTTTTTGTGATAGCCCGACTTTGGGTGCGTTCCGTGGCTACCCAGTCCGTACGAACTTCAAAATGGCGGAGTTTGGAAATCTTTAGAGCATTTGTTGTGGTAGATCTGATTTTTTCGTTTAAAAACAATCTGATCAAATTTGACATTAGCCAATCTATTCGACAGATTTGAAATAACTAAATAGAAACTCAACCTGAAATCTCAACTCGACCATAGTCAACTTAAACCTGAAAAAAATAGTAATACTTAATATTTTAAATTTTTGTAAATCTCTTGCCTTCTCTCTGGCTATAGTGATGTATCATAGTAACTTTTAACATTATTATGATTTTCATTTTTTTCGTCGCCATTTTGAAGTTCGTACGGACTGCGTAGCCGCGTAACGTCTTGAGTATGAAAATGGCAATAGCGAGCTGGTAAAGTGGAGGAAAACGGTAGGGGAAACGATTCAGAGCGAACTCGGATTCTTTATTTTTTTCGAACGGGAGTGAACTCGCATGAACGGGCCCCGCCCTCCAAAATTAATCCGGGTATTTGGTGGAACAGGAAACGAATTCGGCAATTGCCGAAACGAGAGAGTTGGAACTGAATCTACTTAAAGGTACGGTTTCCAAGGAGCGTTTGCGTCGACTGTCCGACTGTCGCGTTCGGATGTTGGGATGTTGTAATCAAGCGCTTTGAAACGCTCATAGCCGAGTGGCCTCCCAGGCGCATTCAAAACTTCTCAACAGTCGAGCAACTGTCTGATAATTATACTTTTTGTTACATAAAAATATAAATATCATAGATAATAGAGAAAAATTAATTTCGATTATAGCTGATGAAGTTATTTGAGAATATTGTAGAAGAAAATGACAGAAAAATTAAAAAGAAAAGAAAACCTGTTAGTGATTTGCATACAATGAAAAATGAGGGACATTTCCAAATATTAATAAATGGTCATTATTAAACAATGATGGTAAAAAATTTCATCGATTTTTCTGTCTTAATATACATTAGTTTGACTATTTTGTAAATTAAATTAGAAAAAAACTATGGAAAACATAAATAACATTCGTATACTCATGGTAGAAGTACTATACTGCACTAACACTTCACCAGCTAAACACATTAACATTACATACAGTTTAAGAACTTATATATATGTGCGTGCCTGCTCGGCGTCTACAGAAGCCTGACCCGACTTTGGTCAATCGACTGTTCAGACATGACCGTCGACTGTGACGCTCCGAGCGCGAACGCGCCTTGGAGACCAATAACATGAACCTTGTATTCTCGGGACGAGCGTCTCTGAACGCGACAGTCGGCCAGTCAGTGCAGACGCTTCTTGGAGACCGTAGCTTAAGGTACATTTTCAGCTACCTTCCGAATATAAGAATTTCTTGAAATTTATACAGTATGTAATTGAAATATTGATAAATCATTTCGTGAAATAATATATTATGTTACAGACTTTTTTTTTTTATAATAATTAATTAAAGTTGGCTACTTTTAGAGAGGTTAAACATGGGCTCTTATGGGAGGGGATGTTTGAAATTTTTTTGATCATAACTAAATTACATTTCTAAATATAAGATTTTATTGAAAAACTGATAGATAATAGTAAAAATAATAAGGAATTTTTTAATACCTGGTTTATATGGGGTTAGAGAACTGATTTCGTTATTTTAATTAAAAATATGTGGTAAAAAGTTGTTTTTTTACTGATTTTCTAATGAAGAGCCATAATATTGAAAAAGCGGGAAAATTTAAACTTGCATAAAAGAAATTTGATTACAAAATAATGGAGCATCATAAATGCAAACATTAATGAAAATATTATTAAAAATGTTTTTATTAACTATATAAAATTGAGATTGATAATAAATATTAATATTAATTGGATATAAATAAAAAACTTCATACTGACACAAATCAGTGATGCATACTAACAAAAAAAAATTTTTGTGTGCAATATTGAAATGAATAAATATTATAGAATAATTGTTTTTATCAACATATAATTGGTTTTTATTGGAATATATTGCATAAGATTAATTAATAATGGAAAAAATAAATTGTTAACACAAAAAAAATGATCACGAAAAGTTCAAACTTTTGGTTTTTTGGAGTTGGTAGGACAAAATCTCCAATGTAAAAAGCATAGGATTTTATTTAGGACACGCCCACAAAATCTAGCTGAAAATGTACCTTAAGTAAAGTAGATAGGCATAACCCGAGATAAGCCGTGACCCTCATCGCAGGGTAGATTCTTGGCACTTAGCCACTAGATTTATTTACTGTTCTCAGGTAATTCAGTTTTAATTCTCTAGTTTTGACTATTTTGATGTCAAATAAAAAGTAAAAAAAGGGACTTAAAAAATAATTTTTACTTTTAAAATGTTAATTAATAATGACTAATCTTTTCCTTAGCTAAACTTAGAAAAAACACAAATATCTACATAATTTATCAGCTTAACCCTTAGCTACATCTATTCCTTAGCTACATTTTTCTTAGCTAATTTTTTAGTTAGCTTTAATTGTAGTCAAACTCACAATATACATAATTTTGCCAGAATTACTTAGCCACTAGATACTGAGCCTTAATATATTTGAAATATTATAAAAAATTATAAGAATTAAACCAAAAAGGACAACAAAACTTAAAATAAAATTAAAGAATCTGAATTTACCTAAGTCCCTTGTTTTGAACTTGGCAAAGATAAAATATAAAGAAAGAACTACGAATAGTAGGAAGGTCATAATCCACAATAAGCTGCCACGGGGGCACCATGGAATTTATCAGGAATAAATAAAATAATGAATGAAACACACACTTTCACTTGATTTTACATGGAATCCTGGTGGAAATGATTTCTCTGATTTAAAAAAATCAGAGTAATACGGAAAAAATCAAAGAAAGTAATAATAATATAACAATTCGTTCTTACTTACGGTAGTTGATTTCTTTTACAGTAGTTATGCAAATTTATGCGAAAACGTGGTAATCTCCAAAATGGCGCAGCACAGGGACAAACGTGTTACTCGCGTTTTATTCGGTTACAATATTTAATTTAGTACTGATTTTATTCAAACTTTATTGAATAATCGATTGATTTTTATTCTATTGTACTGATGTCCAAACTTGGAGCATTGACAATAAGGCACTTCAGTTGGAATATTTTACGACCTGATTGAACCTATATTTTCGAAACAAAATAAATTATTTTAATCAAATTTATTACAAGTAACTATTAGTATCAGTTTATTTGTCTGAATTTATTTGATTGATATAAAAGCGATAAATGATGTATTTGAATTATTTCTGAAAGATGTAAGTGGATAACTAAATTGAAATTGAACACGTGAACAGGTTAGAAAAAGACGATTATCTATACTAATACTTCTTGTAAGAAGGTTACCTGTTGGTCAATATTCCAAGGATCCAAGGTTGAACGCCAGTGAAGGAACAGGCCGAAAGCTATCCTCCGTGAGGTCCTTCGGGCCTCAGTATCTAGCGTACCAATTCCTTAACGTGTGAGCTCTCTAGTTTTCACTAAGAGCTCGCGAGCGCCAAATTGATGTAACTAAGTTTCGTAAAAGCTGCCGTCGGTCCTTAAACAGAAAAACCGTTGATGTCATGGCGGCGCATTAGAATTCAAATTTGTCGCTTTGTTTTTAAACTTAGCGCCTGATTTTTGAATTTACTTGATTCTGGTTGGAGTATCAGATTGGTCACGTGCATATCTTTTAAATTATTATATATGGTGCTTAAAACATATACATAATTGTGTAATGAACTGTGTTTTGTTGACATATGTAAATCATAACATCATTTCATCTGTCAAAAAATATGAATGTGTATAACCTAACAAACAAATAATAATTAAAAAATTAAAAAAAAGCAACTAGATTACTTTTCAAAGGAGTAAAAGGAAAAAACATAGAATTTACAGCCGGTAACAATCCGGTAACGGATCTGGACAGGAATCCATTTTCTGTCAGTATACATTGCCCATTGCAGCGCCATGGTAATCGGTCGGTAATCGTTACCACCAGGCGTTCTGTAGTATAGATGAATTTAAATGCAATCGCGAGTATTTATATATATTTATTTATTTATTATTATATATATATATATATATATATATGCCGTTGTATATGTTAATATACAAGTATTTTATTTGTACACTGAGAAAAATTTCTTCTATTTTTTAGAAGAAAACTTCTTGGCAATATTCTGTTTGAAATAAGAAAAAAATAGTTTATTGGAAACAATAATTGGTTTGTAATAAGAAAAATAAAAGTCTTGTTATAAACAATATTCTGTTTGTTTCATGAAGATGGTGTCTTGGTTGAAACCATAGATGGTTTGCTTCAAGAAGAATACTTCTAAACGTAAACCATATTTCTTCTTGACACAAACCAAATTCTGTTTTTTTATGCAGATGGCGTCTTGTTTCAAACCATAGAATGGTTTTTTTCAAGAAGAATACTTCTAGAAATATGCCACTAGCTTCTTGTTACAAACGGTCGATGGTTTAAAGATCTTGCTTTAAAAAAATGAATTGACGCATAGAAGGACGTCGGAGTTAACTTGATGAAACTTAGAAAAAGTAAGAAGCCCTGTGGTCTAGTGGTCAAGGCGTTTGCCCGGTAAGCAAAAGACCCGGGTTCGATTCCCGGCAGGGAAACTTCGTTATTTTTTCTAAGTTTCTGGTTTTTTTCATATGATGATCTTGCTTTAAAACATCGACCGTTTGTAACAAGAAGCTAGTGGCATATTTTTAGAAGTATTCTTCTTGAAAAAAACCATTCTATGGTGTAACAAGACGCCATCTGCATAAAAAAAACAGAATTTGGTTTGTGTCAAGAAGAAATATGGTTTACGTCTAGAAGTAATCTTCTTGAAGCAAACCATCTATGGTTTCAAACAAGACACCATCTTCATGAAACAAACAGAATATTGTTTATAACAAGACTTTTATTTTTCTTATTACAAACCAATTATTGTTTATAATAAACTATTTTTTTCTTTTTTCAAAAAGAATATTGCCAAGAAGTTTTTTTCTAACTACAAGAATATTTTTTCTTATTTTTAACCAAAAATTTTCTGTGTATTTATTGGTTATGCTTGCATTTGTTAAGCGAAGTAAAGTTCATATTGTACATATATATACATGCACATGCAAGTATTTTTCATTTACAAGGCATTATACCTACTACCATTGTTTATATAATATAATATTTCCTAAACTTAAAACAAAATATTAAATTATTATACAATAATAATTGATTTATAATATTGACTAATTTCATGTTTTAAAAAAAGAAAAATAGACATTGATGTGTTAGTTTGAAAAAAAAATTATTATTGTAATTGTACGATAATTTTACAATATAATTTATTTATACTTTTTTATTCAAAGTAAAAGGAAAATGGTATACTTGATAAATATTTATATTCATAATTATTAAGTTTATTATAGTGTATTGAAAAAGGTACTGTTTAGTTTAAAAAATAATTTTTGATTTAAACTAAAAAGTACTTTTTTTAATAAGTATAATATATTACGTATGAAAAAACACAATGATATTCAAAGTTTTAATATCTATATTTTTAGGATTCAACTATATATTATATTTCATTTGTTGATATTTATTGATTTTGAATTATTCAAGTTCGTTTAACATACTAAACGCGAGATAGTGTTTGTAAAATATAGTTTGGGAACTGAACTATCGAGGTGCTGTGATGTATGTTACACGCAGTGTTGCCAGACTTGACTAACACGATGGCGCTAGACTCACCATCAAAAAGCGCTATATTAGGGGAGCGTTCGATAGCTGGCCGAGGCCAAAAATCCGGCCAATTTTTTGTTATAGTGGATTTTACATTTTTGTAGTGGTAGCATCGCTGAGTTTGAATTCAAAGCTTAAGATATTTCTCTGACTGAATATTTCTCTGACTCATAAATGGTAAGTGAATATTATTATCTAAATTATTTAATAAGTTCTTTAATTTATTTTTCATGTAAAATTTTATTAACATAACACCGGAAACACTGTAGAATTTGTATTAAACAATCGTACCTAATCCAGGAGGTTATGTTAGCAATTATTTGTTGGTTTAAAGCATATGTCAATTTTTTTAAAATCTTTTAGGATCTAGAGCAAGCTGGTGTTGTTGTTTTGCAAGCTATTCAGCATGCTATTGACACTGATTCATCAAGTAGTAGTGATGAAGAAGAAGAAAATAATTTAATGAGACGACTGATTGGTGTTGCTAGAGAACCAAATGACATTCCAATCCGGGTTGAAAACTATATTGACAATGTTGTGTTTCGTAGTTCTCCTGAAATATTTCAAAGTCATTTTCGTCTTACATGGGAGGCATATGAAACAATAGAAAATGAGATAGGACCAACTCTAAATCGAAATGTTAATGAATTTGGATTTGGAAGACCATGTATGCCAATCAGGAAGCAAATATTGTCAGTATTATGGCTATTGGCCACACCTGAATCATACAGGTTAATATTTACTCATATCTATTTTTTTTTTTTATTAACACGTCTTCATTTAATTAATTAATCTATTTATTTATTTATTTATTAATTTAATGCAGATCAATTGGAGATCGTTTTGACATGGGAAAGTCATCACTGTTTCACAGTTTCCAACTTGTCGTGCAAGCTCTAAATGAAATTGCACCACGTGTTATAACTTGGCCATCACCAGAACGTCGACAGGTCATCAGACAACATCTTGAAGAGGCTGGTGGTCTCCCCAATGTTGTTGGTGCAATCGATGGAACTTTTATCCGGATAAAAGCTCCTCGTGATGACAAAGAAGTATATGTGACCAGAAAGTGCTGTTATGCCTATACACTTCAAGGTATTTGTGATCATGAATTGAAATTTATTGATGTTTTTAGTGGTTATCCAGGGTCAGTTAGTGACATCAGAATATTTGAAAACTCCCACATTTACCATGATATTATTGGTAATCAAGGTCAATATTTTAGTCAAGGTGAATTTATTATTGGTGATAAGGCTTATCCTGTTTTTGATTGGTGTGTTGCACCATTTATTGACCGAGGAAATTTAACACAGGCTCAAAGAAATTTTAACACAGCACTTTCTCGACAAAGAGCCTCGATTGAACGATGCTGGTCTTTGCTATTTGGTCGATTCCGTAGATTAAAATATTTAGACATGAATCGAAATGATTTAATTCCAGGAACCATAGTAGCATGTTGTGTCCTTCATAATATTTGTCTTGACCATGGTCCAGGTGAAATGGAGGAATATGAGGTAGAGGGAAGACGTTACGTACTGCAAAATAATGATCCACCAGTTGAAAGAGAAAATCGTGGAATAGAAGAATATGATCTTGAATTTCATAATATTGCAGGAACAGCTTATCGTAATCAATTATGTACTAGATTCAATAACAGAATCCTACCTCAATAAATTATAACATATAATGTTATTATAATTTTTTTATAACTATATAAATATACCTGTTATACCTGTATACAAAAAAATATATAAATAAATAAAATATAAAAATTAATATATACCTATATAAATTTATATATAAATTCAAAACTACTACTAAATTATTACTAATAATAATAATGACAATTATTTATTTAGTCATATAATTTATTAATTAATGTATGTACCAAGAATAAATACATCTCCATTAATTTTTTTTGAATCTATCTTTTTGGTGTATTTTTTTTATTATTTATTATAATTATTTGACAAAATGATACAAAGATAGCTTGCAGTTCAACTGCTTGTCACATATTATATAAATTCTTATTTGAAAAAATATTTTGACTGATATTATTGTTTAGATACATAATAATACCTGTTTTGTACATTATAAGAATTACATTATTAACTTTTATATTTTACCTATTAAAGTATGTAACAGCAACAAAGACATGTTTATTAATTATTTTTTATTCATATCTTTTTGATGCATTTTTTTTTCATTATTTTTAATGATAATTATCTAACAAAATAACATCAAGATAACTTGCAGTTTGACTGCTTGTCACATACCATAAAAATTCTTATTTGAAAAAATATTTTGACTGATATTATTGTTTACATACATAATAATACCTGTTTTGTACATTACAAAAATATTAACTTTTATATTTTACCTATCAATGTATGTAACAGCAATAAATACATGTTTATTTATTATTTTTTAATTATATCTTTTTGATGCATTTTTTTTTCATTATTTTTAATGATAATTATATAACAAAATAACATCAAGATAACTTGCAGTTTGACTGCTTGTCACATACTATAAAAATTCTTATTTGAAAAAATATTTTGACTGATATTATTGTTTACATACATAATAATACCTGTTTTGTACATTACAAAAATATTAACTTTTATATTTTACCTATCAATGTATGTAACAGCAATAAATACATGTTCATTTATTATTTTTTAATCATATCTTTTTGATATATTTTATGATTATTTTGAATGATAATTATTTGACAAAATGATACAAAGATATCTTGCAGTTCAATTGCTTGTCACATATAATATATTATATAAATTTTTTAACTGATATTATTGTTTACATACATAATAATATCTGTTTTGTTTATTACAAAAATATTAACTTTTATATTTTATCTATCAATGTATGCAACAGCAATAAATACTGTAAAAAAACAAATATTTTTCCTTAAAAATATCAAGTGTTCAAGTTTACACATAATAATACCTGCCTTATACTTATTGCAACAATATTATTTTATATTATTGTTGTTCATATTTTCTTCAATATTATTTTATACCAATCAGTCTCAAGTTTAACAGTCTGAGATGAAGATGATATATAACAGTCTTTGTTATTTTTTTTTAATATTTTATATCAGTCTTAAATCTATCAGCCTGAAATAATCATGATGCTTATCAGTTATTATTTTTTTTTTTAATTGATTCAACGAACAATTCAGTAAGACGATCCAATGAAGCCCTTGTTGCTTTTTTTTCTTCAAGCTTCTCTCTATGACGACGTTCCCGCTCTTTTCTATTTTCTTCTTCCATTTTAATGATATCATTAACTGTCAGTTTTTTTTTTTGCAAGAAAGTTTATCTTTATTTACTTCTTTTTCACCAGATCTGGCTATACTATCACTTGACTTTGTCATTCCTCTGGATGATGATGCCAAGTCTTGTGGGCTGATAGTTGGTTTTTTTCCAAAAATGGAATCAAAGCGATCATAGTATTCAAAATCAATTCTAGCAGCACCACTGTCTTTATTATGCGACATGTTGTATTTTTTTAAAATATATTTGTCTTTTAGCTTTTTAAATTTATCACGACATTGATTTTTATTATATGAAAAACCTTCTTCTTTCATTTTATTGGAAATAGACAACCAAACTTTGTCATTGGTGTACTTGGTTGAAATCATAGCTTCTTGATGGTCTTCAAAATTAGCAATTAAGGCCAGAACTGCATTTTTTGTCCATCTACCATTGGATTTATTTTCAGTCAATATTGAATTAAATTTATCATCACCAAGGTCATCACAATTCTCATCATCATCTTCATCACTTGATGAGCTTAAAGCATGAATACTTCTTTTTTTAGATAGCTCAGAAGAAACCAACATTTCATTAATATTCATTGCAGATCCACATGCCAAGTCGAGTTTTTTATTTAGTGGTTCAGTTGCTGCTTTAAATTGCTTGGCAGTTGATAGTTTTGAATTTTGTGCTTGACGAGCACAATTTTTAGCTGTTGTTGTTTTTATTGAAGTTGTTGGTGGTGGTATTGTTGCTATTGTTGTTGTACTGTTGTTGGTCAGTGACTTTTTGTGTAATGCTGACAATTGTTTATTATCATTTGAGACAACTGTTGAACCAGATCCTCCAGATGTGTCAGAAATAAAATTTGTTGAAATTGAATTTGATGACAACATTGGCAATTGTTGATCACCATTATTTTCTTCAAGTATGTAGCATTCGAGACCATACAAATTCAGAATGTCAATTGTCATTGGGACGTACTCAATATTGTTATCTAAAAAAATAAAAATAAAATGAAAATAAGTAGTGATTCAGTATGAATACGTTATTTATCTCCAACTTATTATTATTTTTTTTTTGCAATTAGACTTGGTAATGAGATTATGAAAAACAAAATTTATTATTAATTGTAATGGGTATATTATTTTTAGGTTAGGTACTTACTTGTCATGTTGACTAAAGCTAAATGACCATTTTCAATAACAACATTGCCATCAACATCACTTAATAAATAGTGGGTCTCAAGAGAAATTATTTTTTCCATTTTTGTTATATTATTTCGTATTTCATAAACTTGTAATTTTTTTTTATTTATGTGGACATTGGTCCAAGATTAACAATGAATAACAACAAAATCGACTGCCAAACACCGCCAAAAAAAAAAACTTGTATTTTTGAAACTAGTTATTTTTATAGAAAGTTTTCGATTTATCAAGTTTCCGTTCTGATGGCCGAGGCCGAGGCCCTCTGCCAGCTATCGAACGCTCCCTAGAGCTCAAGGCGCTAAAATTTAATATTGACAAAATATATAGTAATTTTTTTTTTTTTTTTAAACTGAAAGAATAAGTAGGTAAATAGAATAAATAGACATAATATACATATCTAATTAGTAGAGTTTATTGGTGATATTTTCAACATATGTGTTGCATATATGTTTGTTTATTTTTAATTTTTAAACTTTTTATATTTATGAATAATTTTTTATTTATTTTCGTATTTAGATAATTATGTATGAAATGTATTTACTTTATAAATTAAATACCGATATACCTGCAGTACTTATATATATTTATCTAATAATATTATTTATTTTATATTTTTCATTATTATAATTTTTGATTTATATATTGGCACAAATGACTTTGTTTTTTATTTTCTTATTTACTCTCAGTATCACAACAAAAATTCAATACTTTTTCTTTAAGTTCGAAGAATATATATTTTCAGAAGAAAATTTTTTTAACATTTCTTTTGTTGGCTTGAAAGTGTCAGTAGAAGAAATACCATACCCTAGCGAAAATAGCGACACCGATCCGGCACCAATCCGACAGTCAGTTTGTGCACTGATCTCATACAAAAACGACATAAAACTGACACACGACTATAAGAATTTCTGAGTCACAAAAATAAATAGTAAGAAGCATTCAAAAAATAAAATATTATGTCTAAAAATTTCTAAATAATATTCTCACAATTTAAGACACATTAGAATTTTTTTCAAATAATTTTTTTATTGAAAGAACTCAATTCTGTTTATGTATTAAAAGTGAGGTTAGCTGTCAGAATAATCTGTACACGACTGTGAGATTTTACAATTTTCACACAATTCCGACACAAATCCGACAGACGTACGACAGTATATTTTTATTTTGTATTTACTATAAAAAAAGAGCATTTTATTAATAAAAATTTCGTTCAATATTAAAGTTATAATATTTTAATAATTTTAGGCATATTAGATTTTTTTTTTTTTGAATAAATTTTGACAAAAAAAATAATTGGAAACATGGGGAACCAAATACATGGTTTCATTCGAGTTACAAAAATACCAAATACATGGGAAACTGATTAAATGAATTAGTTTTGAAAAAAAAGTATTTAAAAAAAAACCGTTCTGAACCTCATAAAAAAACCAAAAAATGATAATTTTCTAATAAAACAATTTAAAAAAAATCTAATATGCCTATAATTATTAAAAGATTATAATTTTATTATTAAACAAAAATTTTGCAATTCGCAAATTCTCACAGACGATTCCAATTATTTTTTTTGTCGAAATTTATTTAAAAAAAAAAAATCTCATATGCTTAAAATTATTAAAATATTATAACTTTAATATTAAACAAAAATTTTTATTAATAAAATGCTTTTTTTTATATGAAATACAAAATAAAAATATACTGTCGTACGTCTGTCTAAATTTGTTTCGGAATTGTGTCGGATTTACTATTCTCACAGTCATGTACAGATGATTCTGATAGCTAACCTCACTTTTAATACGTAAACAGAATTGAGTTTTTTCAATAAAAAAATTATTTAAAAAAAATTCTAATGTGTCCTCCCTGGTGAAAATAATATGGCGGATTATGTCATAATATGCCATAATATGCCATAAAATGACAGGAAAATTATGGCATATTATGCCATATTATGGCATAATATGACATAATCTGACATCTTCTGTCATTATTACTTTTCAGAATTTGTCGGAAAATGCCGGAATTTCTAAGGTTATTTGGACTTCCGACAAATTCCGACAAATTCTTACAAGATTTTTTTTTGAGGATTATGCCATATTATGTCATATTATGACATATTATGACATATTATGACATAATGCGCCATTTTTTAACGTCAATTTATGGCATTTTATGTCATAATATGACATAATTTACCATCTTTTTATGGCATTCTATGGCATATTATGGCATATTATGACATAATCCGCCAACTTTATAGCAATTTATGGCACATTATGTCATAATATGGCATAATCCGCCGCAATATTTCTGATATTTATTAAACATAACTATTTACGTATTATTCATTTTTACTTCTTTCAAACAATTACGGGAAACATTGATTATTTAAATTTTTGTATTATTATATCGTCATATTTTTTGGATATGAATATGATGGATCCATATCGTTATCGTATATATAAGAACTAGTTGTGAGATGACCACATGCGAGAAACTTCAAAAGCAATGTACAAGAAGAAATGTAAAAAATGGTATCACTCAAAAATTTCTTTGCGTAATAATTTAATAACAAAGTCACATAATTAAAACAACGACGTGACCGAGAATAAAATATTATTTACTAAAAAACTATTATCAAAATGATTTTTGCCATTACAAACTTTTAGATGTCAGAATATGCCATATTCTGACATATTCTTATATGATTTTTGGATGCCAGAATATGACATTTTTCTGGCATATGAATTAGTATCGGAATATGTCAGAATATGGCATATTATGACATCTCTGTTTATATTCTCACATGATTTTGGATGCCATAATATGCCATTTTCTGGCAAATGAATTTTGTCGGAATATGTCAGAATATGGCCACATGATTTTGGATGCCAGAATATGCCATTTTCTGGCAAATTAATTTTGTCGGAATATGTCAGAATATGTCATAATATGGCATATTCTGACATATTCTCGGATGTGTGTTGGATGCCATAATATGCCATTTTCTGGCAAATTTGTTTTGTCGGAATATGTCAGAATATGTCAGAATATGGCATATTCTTACATGATTTTTGGATGCCAGAATATGCCATTTTTCTGGCAAATTAATTTGTCGGAATATGTCAGGAATATGCCATATTATGACATATTCTGACATATTCTCACATAATTTTTGATGCCATAATATGCCATTTTTCTGGCAAAAATGAATTTTGTCGGAATATGTCAGAATATGGCATATTCTTATGATTTTTGGATGCCAGAATATGACATTTTCTGGCAAATTAATTTTGTCGGAATATGTCAGAATATGCCATATTATGACATATTCTGTTATATCCCATGATTTTGGATGCCATAATATGCCATTTTCTGGCAAATGAATTTTTGTCGGAATATGTCAGAATATGGCATATTCTTACATGATTTTTGGATGCCAGAATATGACATTTTTTCAGAAGCATTAATTTGTCGGAATATGTCAGAATATTCCATATTATGACATATTCTGACATATTCTCACATGATTTTTGGATGCCATAATATGCCATTTTCTGGCAAATGAATTTTGTCGGAATATGGCATATTTTTATCATATTATGTCAGATTATGTCATATTATGCCATATTATGACATAATCCGCCAAATTATTTTCACCAGGGCTAAATTATAAGAATATTATTTAGAAATTTTTAGAATTAATATTTTATTTATTACATGCTTCTTACTATTTATTTTTGTGACTTAGAAATTCTTATAGTCGTGTGTCGGTTGTGTGTCGTTTTTGTATGAGATCAGTGCACAAACCGACTATCGGCATTTTCGCTAGGGTATCTGATATAAATAAAATCAACTAACCTTTGATACACAATATGCTTGTAAATAATAAAATCACAAACTGTAATCACAATTTTCATATATATAAATAATAGAGTTAGCATATATGATACTATAAATTAGTTTTACGATTTTATGAAGTAATTTTGAAAATGACTTTATATCAATTGACTCAAAATTAAAATGAGAATATTTATCCAGCTTCTCAAAAGTGCCAACATAATAGTGATGCTCATCTGAAGCAGAGACAAATCTGAAGTCTATGTAAAAGTTGACAACCCTGCGCCAGCCATCTTTTATAGTTTTTTCAATATTGATCAATCATATCAGTGGCAGGCGCCAAAAAAAAAGCCAATACTCTAGAAGCTAGAAAAAGAGCTAGAAAAAAATCATGGAGCTAGAAAAAAAGCTAGCAAAAATGAAGGAGCTAGAAATAGAGCCATAAAAATTAAAAGGAGCTAGATCTAGCTCCAAAAGCGCTGATCTGGCAACACTGAATTTATAATCTTAAAGTTAATTTTACATAATTTATAATAACCGTTGCACATACAATTGAATTAATATGTTTAAAGTTTTACAAGGTTATGTTAAGAGAGTATACGACTACACACAAATGTTACACACACATATTAATTACATAGAGTTTTAGTTACACTTACTTTTAATAATAATAACAAGAGCATGATTAATCTTGGTTAATTACGATTTTGTTGGTTTTATTTATTTACAAAGAGGAGCATACGCTTGTTTTATAGTTATCAGAGAAAATACCATATTACTGCGATAGAAGCGCTCATCATTATTATTATTCCAGGACCACCATTATTAGTATGAGTAATAGTTTTTACTTAAGTATTTAGGTAATTTATCCGACAAATATTCTTAATAACTAGAATTATTAACAATGAAGAAAGACAGAAAAAAAAAACAATTCCAAAGTAACTTGATTAGTTAAGGGTTAGTTTGCTAGCTTTTGGAGAGTTATTTCCATTACCGAGATCGTTAGTATTGGCAAGGTCATATTGAGGGGGGTTAGTTGGAATAACTTACACGGCATATAAAAGTAAAGACGTATCAATATAAATAAAAATAGAAAAATATTAATAAAACGAATACAAATCTATTATATCGACACTTTCAGAGGATATTATCATAACCCAGACAACATGTTTTTTTATTCAGTTTTAATAGAAAATTTTTTCACGATTACGGGAAAAATACGGAAAAAATTCCTACACATGAGCAAAGTGATTAAAAATGGAGTTGAAGTACGGAAAAAACGGCTATTTTTCGGTTATATATTGTATAGTTATTAAAATAACGATTAATTCTAAAATTTATTAATATCAAAGAATAAAGCTCGTCAAGGAGAAAAAAATGTTTCGATAAAAATTGAGATAATAATTTATAAATTTCAATATATATATATATTTTTTTTGCAAATACAATAATGGCAGTCGATAATACTCTTCGAGTAAAAAAGAAAGTCAAAATAAAAATTTCGATATATTAAATTTTTTTTTTTTTTTATAAACCGCTAGATTTTTAACTGAGCCACTAGATTTTTTACATAGACGCTAGACTTTTTACTTAGTCTCAGTTATAACCAAATAGATTTTTATTAGCTTAATTTCCCCCTCAGCTACAACTTTTCCTTAGCTAAATTTTTTCTTTAGCTAGATTTTTTCCTTAGCTACATTTTTTACTTAGCCGTTTGATCTTTTACTTATAGCTTTTTACGAAAATGACCCATGGTTGGAGAAATGGCGGACAAATTTCTTCAACCAAAAATTTACTCCAACTTTTTTCCAACTTTTCTCCAACCATGGGTCATTTTCGTAAAAAGGTGGAGAAAGTTGGAAAAAAGGCGGAGAAAGTTGGAAAAAGTTGGAAAAATATTTCTACCAGTGTACATAATTTTACCAGTTTAATTTTTCTCTCAGCTACATCTTTTCCTTAGCTATATTTTTTATTTCGCTACATTTTTCACTTACCCGAGTAAAAATTTGATCAGGATAACCTAAATCGGATCAGGATATTGTAAGGATATCCTTATCAAATCCTGATTCAATTTGGATCAGGTTAAGATGGGGCTTTCTGTATCCAAGTATCTCTACCACGAACGGATCCTTTTTAGATCAGGATAACCTTAACTTACCCTTAATAAGGATATCTTGATCCAATCTGAATCCAGATTTGATCAAGTAAAAATTATCACATAATTTATTTTTCAAAATAGAAGTTGCCTGATCCGGATAGCATCAGGATAACCTTAACTTATCTTTAACAGAGACATCTTGATCCAATCTGAATTCAGATTTGATCAGGTAAAAATTATCACATAATTTATTTTTTTGCTTTATTTATTAATTAATAAAAAGATATAGGAAAAATGGTAGCTGAGGAAAGGAAGTTGCCACATGTTAATTTATACGAAATTATTTTGCCAAAGAAATAAACATGCAGGCAACATCTTTTCCTTACCTAATATTTTTCACATAGCTTTTTTTTTATTTCAATTAATAAAAAGCTATATAGGAAAAATGGTAGGTAAGGAAAGGAAGTTGTCACATGTTAATTTATACGAAATTAATTTTGCCAAAAAAATAAACATGCAGGCAACATCCTTTCCTTACCTAATATTTTTCCCATAGCTTTTTATTTATTTCAATTAATGAAAAGCTATAGGAAAAATGGTAGCTAAGGAAAGGATGTTGCCTGCATGTTTATTTCTTCAGCGAAATTTATTTCGTATAAATTAACGTATGACAACTTCCTTTTCTTAGCTACCATTTTTCCCATAGCTTTTTATTTATTTAAATTAATAAAAAGCTATAGGAAAAATGGTAGCTAAGGAAAGGAAGTTGCCACATGTTAATTTCTACGAAATTATTTTGCCAAAGAAATAAACATGCAGGCAACATCTTTTCCTTACCTAATATTTTTCACATAGCTTTTTATTTATTTAAATTATTAAAAAGCTATAGGAAAAATGGTAGCTAAGGAAAGAAAGTTGTCACATGTTAATTTATACGAAATTAATTTTGCCAAAGAAATAAACATGCAGGCAACATCCTTTTCTTAGCAAATTTTTTTCCGATAGCTTTTTATTTATTTAAATAAATAAATGGTCATAGGAAAGTTAATTTATACGAAATTATTTTGCCAAAGAAATAAACATCCAGGCAACATTCTTTTCTTAGCTAATATTTTTCCCATAGCTTTTTATTCATTTCAATTAATGAAAAGCTATCCGGAAGGCCCACAACTAAGAAAATATTTATATAAATTAGCATGTATTCTTTCTTTCCTTAGCTACCATTTTTTCCATAGCTTTTTATTTATTTAAATTAATAGTTGTTTGCATGTTTATTCTTTTCCTTAGCTACCATTTTTTCTATGACCATTTATTCATTCAAAGAAATAAAAAGCTATAGGAAAAATGGTAGCTAAGGAAAGAAAGTTGTTTGTGGCCGCATTCTTTTCTTAGACTTTTTTTCTATAGCTATTATTATTTATTTTAATTAATCAATTACCTAAATATATTTATTACAATCATCAAACGAAAATTCAATTTAGCGGGTAAGAAAGAAACGCGACAGATAACGTAGAAATAAACCGATTTACCATCTATATACAATATAGCGGGCCATACCTATACTCACTAGACTCAGTCCAGGGTCCCTTGTGGCAAATAACCCTAACGGTACGACCCAACCCATTTCGTCAGTTGGAATCGGGTTATTTTGGGGTTAAGTTTTTCTAAGGTTTGTTCGTGGTTGGATAACTGTTACCTGACGGTTGTAATGTGCGCAAAAACAACCGTCTCTAACCGCGTTGTATAATGGATATTCTAAGGTTATATGAACCAAAGACCAGTTTGCTGTAACCGTTATTTAACCGTTCAATAACTTCGGTTGGATTTCGGTTACTTCGCGGTTGCTACAACGATATCACCCAATCAGTCTCGTGGGTTGGAATCAGGTTATTCTGAAGTTTAAAGTTTTATAGGGTTTGTTTGTGGTTGGATTACATCTACTAATGTCAGACGACCTATCCCTGGTAGAAATATTTCTCCGCCATTACTCCGGCTTTCTCCGGCATTATTCCGTTGTTGGCCCATTTTCGGAGAAATTACTCCGGCATGAGATTGATGGCGGAGAAACTTTTCCGGCATGGGATCGATGACGGAGAAAATATAATAGTTGTTATCAATAGATTATCTGTTTGACTATTTTTGAGCAGACAAACTAGAAGTATTTTTTTCATCGGTTGAATATTTTCATGATATGACAATCTATGTATTCTTTTTCGTTCTTTTGGTTCATGGAGAACCACATACAACCTTGCACATACACATGCTTAATTAAAAAAAAAAGTTGTCAAGTTCACTCACACATTTATAATCGAACGCATTTTTGATCACCGCTTGTTATGGACATAGTTGTTCAAGGTTTCCTTCCGCGGCGGACGGCTGCCGAGAAATACCACCTCCACTGCTCACCGTCACTACTCTCATATATGTGTGAGTGTACTATAGGAGTAGTGAGTAGTGACTATATAGTGACGGTTGGTGACAATGAGCAGTAATAGAGTGGGTATAAGCAGAGTGAAGCCACTGAGGTCCCATTAGTCCGACATTTTGTGCTCGCCGTATGGAGCGGGTATAAGAGGTTTTCGTCATTTCCGAGACACCGTATGGAGTGGGTATAAGAGGGTTCCGTCACTCCCGAGGTAAAAATCATCTATGGCTTCACTCTGCTTATACCCACTCTTAGCAGTATTGAGCAGTAGAGGTGGTATTTCGCTGGCGGTCGTCCGCCGTGAAAAAAAGCTCCTAATAATCCGTAGTAGCAACGTAGATTTTTTTTAATAATCATTATTATCTTGTTAAAAGAAAAAAGTTGTAGGGTTGTGCCCTAGTGTATAAGGCAGTAAATAATCGTATAAATAAACAAATGAAATAATAAAAAAAGCAATATTGTGCTCAGGACTTATATACTAAAACAATAAGAATAAATAAATTCCGCTTGGATAAATTTGTAGTTGAGCAAAATGACAGCAGTCGACTCATCAACGGACGACAGTCTTTATCCCATTGCAGTTTTTGGGGACGTTCCAAAAATCACTCGGAAACCCGGAAGCGGCGCAGTAGACGAAAAAATATAGTGATAAAATAAACTCAAAAGTAACTAGAGTTACTGTAGATATTGTAAACAACAAAAACAGCCATATTGCATATGCCATTTACTTTTGTTACTTATTACAGTTGTGAAAAGTATTTTTATAATTATTATTAATAATTAAACAATAATAATTTATTGTTTTGTGCCTATAAAAATACATGAACAAAAAATCATGTCTATCACAACAAAATATCAAAAATTTTCTATGATCACAATCTTGAACTTCCGGGTTTCCGAGTGATTTTTGGAACGTCCCCTTAATAGATAAATTATAGAATAAAAATTTACTAGTAAGTACAATAATTATTATTTTTCAAATATTACCAAAGTTTTTTATATTTGAAAAAAACAAAAACAACTCGATCTTAGTCAGCAAGTATTTGTAACAGTGAGGTTTTTTATTTTATAGCTGCGATTGAATTCAATCAAAAAACTTTTAACGATTGCCTTGGCACTTGGTGCTGAACGTACTTGTAGTGAGTTGATGCCTTTTTTGACAGAGACAATTTATAATGGAGATGAAGTTTAATTGGCACTCGCTGAACAACTTGGTACATTCACACCACTTGTAGGTCGACTTGATTATGTTTATTGTTTATTGGTAAGTATTTGAAAAAAAAAGATAATTATTTAAATTGACATTCAACAATTCAACATTATTGATTAGACTATAGCTTGATTAATTAATTAAAAATGAATACAAGCATACTTTAGCTTTGTTTTTCACATGTTTAAATGTAAAAACTAACATACTCACTTTACCATTTATTTGATTTTTTTTTTTTCTTTCTTTTTATAAAATCAATACATCTACTTGAAAGAATATTATTTAAACGTCAAAAAAAAAGAGCAAAAAAAATATTACATTCAAGTAAACGAGACAATAATAAAATTTTCGTTTTATTTATTTACATTACAATTGTAATTGAAAATAATAAATTTTAGCCACCACTTGAAGCATTGGCACCTGTTGAAGAAACAGTCGTACGTGACAAAGCAGTTGAATCGTTGCGTAATCTTGCAAGTCAACACAGTCCAGCATATCGTGAAGATCATTTTGTTCCATTGGTACAACGTTTGACATCTGGTGATTAGCTTACGTCAAGAACATCAGCATGTGGTTTAATAAGTTTATTTTATCCACATGTAAGTGGTTCTAGTGAGTGAATCACCAGTTAGAAGCGGACGGGAAGAAGAAGAACCTTTGAGAAATCATTATATGGAAGATTCTGAAATAGATTCTGGAGATTCTGAATAAATCCATAATAATGAATTTTTCTATTGCATAATTTTTTTCTGTTCTTTCTATGTATTTTTTATTTGTATCGTCTCTATACAATATTGTATGTTGTAACCATATTCATATGACTAAAACAATAAATTATCATTGAAACCTTGTTATTTATGCATAGTTCCAGATTATTTTCAATGTGAACGACTTTATACAGTCATTTATTTACTGTAATATATAATTAGATAATTACCGTTAACGAACCGCTAACCAACTACAAATAAACTAAGTCTAATTAACCGCCAACGAACCACCAACAAACTCTAAATAAACTATGAGTAAACCATAAATGGTGACCCAAAAGAGTTAGTTTCTGGTTAGTTTTCGGTTAGTTATTTGAATCCAAAATATTCGGGTTTGAACAAGGTTTATCAACAGTTAACTAACAGTTAGTTTTCATTTGGTTATTTTTAGGTTTAAGAAGGGTTTGTTTTCGGTTTTTTTTGCGCACATTCCAACCTCGAGACAACCGTTTGATAACGGTTCATAAGGGGTTGGACCGTACCGTTAGGGAAGCCTACATAGATATACACGTAGTGCTACACCCCTGAGTGACATTAACTAGTTCCACCCTAGGACCCAGTCAACGTCATCGTCTAAGTCGGGTTACTCCACCAAGGAGTCATGCCAGCTTAACCAGCCCAACCACGGACTGTCACCAGTCCCGGTGCCATCAGCCAGCTCCGAGGGCGGCCGACGACTTCACAGCGAGCGACAGTGACTAATTTTTTTTTGGGAGCGTGAGATCTGCCAAATCTCGTTACAATTTATACCTTTCAATACCATTTGCTTGATTCATTCTAAATCAGGATAACCTTAACTTATCTCTCTTAAGAATATATTGATCCAATCTTGATCCATACTTGCTGAAGTAAAAATATACATTTATTATACATAAACATAACGTTTTATTTATGTATATACATATGTAATTATATATTTAAAAATTGGCTGAATTTCATATTTCCATTGAAATTATGTCCTGATCTCAAACTGATAAGAGTAATTTTTATAATCTCCGGACTGAACACGTACAAAAAAAATAATTATTTTATGTTGTAATTTTTTCTTCATGTTTTTAATAGTTAATTATTATTAATTTATTATTCATTAATTCATAAGAATAAAAAAATCTTCCCGAGTGTCGTTTGTCAGAATGGCTCAGTGGGTAGAGCGTCGCCCGCATATTTCTAATTCCGCGTTTGAGGGTTCGAGATCCGGTCACTGTAAATTAATTTGGGTCAGGTTTAAGAGCAGAATATTCAAGTTTAGGTTAGTTCCATAATGTAACGTTCTTACATCCGTCATATGTAACCACTATATGTTATAAGAAAAATTATGAAAAAAAAAAAAAAATTTTTTTTTTTCGAAAATGAAAATATGTTTCCTTGTCCATTTTGGATCATGTATCCTGATCAAGATGGGATCCAGATTCCGGATCCGTTTTGGATCATGTATTCTTACGTTATCCTGAAGACGACATCAGGTACCAATCTGGATCCGAACTTTACTAAAAAACATTACCATCCTGATCCATTTCGGATCCAAAATCTGGTTCCGGTCTTGATAATCTATCGTGATCCATTTCGTATCATGTATCCTGACCAGGATTGGATTCAGATTCTGGATCCATTTTGGATCATGTATCCTTACGTTATCCTGAAGACGACATCAGGTACCCTGATCCAATCCGGATCCGAATTCTGGATCCGGAATGGATTTGAAATCAGGGTATCCTGATCAGGACCTGACTTAAATTTCTACTCGGGTAGCCGGTTTATCTTTTACTTAGTCTCAATTATAGTTAAACACACAATATCTACATAATTTTACCAGCCAAAATATTTTACTTAGCTACATCTTTTCCTTAGCTCTATTATATTTTCAATTACGAAACAAATTACCACCAATACCAGAAAAATATCTATAACTCGAAAAATATTCGGAATATATTAAAAAATTTTTTTTTGAACTTTTTTTTTCTACTTGATGAGTTTTATCAATTGTTAATATAAAATTAGGAAAAAAAATCGATATAACAAAATTTTAAAATCATTGATCATTGAAAATTACTGAACAACAATAATTGTATAAAAATAGAAAAAATTTTAAAAAAAAACAAACAATATTTTCATAAATGAATGAAAAAGATTTGTTTAAATGTGTACTCATTATTATTTTGTTCAATTACAACAACACGCCGAAGATGTTAACACATAATAAACCCGCGAGTCTAGATGGCTCACAAATTTTTTTTTCTACTTCTTGAGTTTTATCAATCGTCATTATAAAATTAGGAAAAAAAAATCGATATATCGAAATTTTAAAATCATTGATTATTGAAAATTGCTGAACAACAATAATTGTATGAAAATAGAAAAAAATAAAATAAAAACAAACAATATTTTTATAAATGAATGAAAAAAATTTGTTCAAATGACTCAGGTTTGGCTACATGACTCAGAAAAAAGACTTTGTATAAGGGTTATATCATCAATGTTCAACTTATCAAGCTGTAACTTTTTAATCCTGGACTTAAGAATCTTGTTAATTTTATAATTGTACGGATTTTCTGCTAAGGCTATTTGTAAATGTTATATAAATGGCTTTATGTTTCCTTCTAAAAAACCTGTTATTATTTCGTCGGTATGTTCAATAAAATTTTTTAACTCAGGTAACTCCAGTAAATATGCTTTCAGGAGGTTTGTAGAGCAGGTATATCAACTTTTTTGAAAAAAAGTGTCTTCGAATTTTTTTTTTTTTCAAAAGAAATGCACATTATCATAATTTGCGTTATGTAATAATTAATAATTAGTCATTTTTTTTTTTTAAATATTGAAAATTGAAAAAGTTAGAAGAAAGTTGGACAATCGATGGAGAAAGGTTGAAGAACAGTCGAAATAAATATTAGGTGGAGAAAGGTTGGAGAAATTTGTCCGCCATTTCTCTAACCATGGGTCATCTTCAGAAAAAGATGTAAAAAAACGGAGAAAAAGCGGAGAAAAATTTTCACCAGGGTTACTACTATACATTATTTCCCGTTCAGTAATTCTGAAACGAGGATCATTAATAAATTGACAAAAATTTCTAGGATTATTCATGATCTGTTGTTTCACTAATGTTACAGACGTTGTGGCTTCCAAGTTGGCTTTCATCAATATACTGGATTACTGCCATTGGATTAAAAACCTATTTATGCTTTACTGAACCTGTATCCATTATAATATGATTTTATAGTTTTGATAACAACATCAACTGTGGGTTGGTTTGCAGAACACATTTTTCTAAGTTGCTAGAAAAAAGTAAGAAATAATAAATTGAAAAATAATTTTACGGAAGCTAGGAGTCAAAAGGCTCAGCCGCAGTTTTGGATTTATTCCCCAAAAAAAAAAAACGTTTATAACTTTTAAACTAATTGTCGTAAAGACTTCGTATTTGGCTTAAAAGAAGCGGCTTTGGAAATTCTATCGCCCCTGATGAAAAAAAACCTTATCTATTCGGCCATTTTTTTTTTCCAAAAAATACTATTTGTATGGGAAAAATTTATTTGAAAAAGTTATAGAATTTCGAAAAACTATTGTTTTAAGCTTAATATGAAACCTCTGCGACTACTTCATTCTGAGTTATAGCTTGTGCTGTTTTCATTTTTTAGGCAAACAATAACTTGTGATGAAATGGTGTTAGAGACTTCATATTAGGCTTAAAACATGGGTACTGGAAAAATCGATCGCCTGTCCGAGAAAATTTTGATCTATGAATCACATTTTTCATAAAAAATTTCAAAAAATCGATTTTTTTTTTTTTAATTTAGTTTTTTTTTTTTAAAAAAAAAGTGACAGAACACTCAATGCTTTTTCTTAGGATGGGCGATGGATCCAAACTCGAGTTTCAGAAGACGCGTTGTTTGAGCCTAATACGAAGTCTCTACTACAATTTTATTAAAAGTTATTGCTTTCCTAGTTTTCGAGTAATTTCTGAAAAACGCTCTAATTTTCGACAAAATCGTCCTAGATACTTTGTATAAGACTTAAAAAGCGTTTGTGGTAAAATCCTACAACTTTTACTTAAAACTTTTTTCAAAAAAAATTATAGTTTTTATAAAATTGTAAAAAATAGAATTTTTGAAATATTCTCGTAATTTTTTTTTCAAAAATAAAAAAAAAAATTGACCATTGGAATCAGGATAAACCCTTTGAGGGGCAATAGAGTTTTGAAAACCACGTTTTTTGAGCCTAATTTGAAGTCATACCGTTGATTCTAACAAAAGTTATAGCTTGCCTTAACTCGAACAAAAAAAAAAAAAAAATTGATTTTGAGGAAAATAAAAAAAAATGTACTATTATTGTATTGTTACTTTTAAAAATCATTTAACGGATAAAATTGAACAAGGCCCTAGCCGGAGTATTGAAAATTTTTAATTTTCAACGGTAACGTGGGCCACACGCCCTAACAAAGGTTACCAGATCTTTTTTGAATTTAAATTTTTATGTTGATAAGTTTATTCTAATTTTACAAATTTCAGATATTTTTCGTTTTTGTTTAAATTAATTACAATATTGTTTTTTACATAATAGAATCAAAAGAATATCTTTGAATATGGTTCCAAAATATTTTTATCAATGAAAAAAGAACATTTGTGATAATCCATGTGAAATGTTGGAGCAGTTTCCCTTGACCCCTCGGATATAATTTTTTTTTGAAATGTTCCCCCTACTTCTTAGTGCTGATACCCCCCTTTTTCGGCAGAATTCGATTTATCTTATGTTAGAATATTTAGATTGAAATATTATAATTTAATTAATTATTTTATTAATTAATTCAACTTTAATTTAATATCAATTTAATCTGATCTCAAATATATTTAGGTTGGTTTAAATAATCAAACAATGTAGATATAAATTACATATGTTTCTTTTAATGACAAAGCTACGTTTAAACGATCATGTTAATGCTATGTCCAGACTAAGACTAAAGACTTATATCTTAAATGTATCAACCGAATGGTTAGTTACTAACCAATACTTTATGACCCTTTCTGACCTCACAAATATTCCAGGAAAACATTCAGGGCCTCACGTGTACTAGTTCATATTACAATCATACCATAGGCACACATAATCTCATCCAGAATTTCAACATAGATAAAATATAAAATAATCTTTTATTTTGTCTCACTATTACTTCTTGAATAAACTAATATTATTAAATAAATAATATCAAATTTTAGAACATTTTAAAAATTTTGGAATTTCTTTATTTTTCTGAATTTACAAAATGAAAATGAACGATGTCTTTGTAATTTTAAAGACATTTTTTATTTTTATTTTTATTAAATTTAATTTATTAGAATTCATTCATTCATTATTTTTCAGATTCTAAATTTGATGATTTCATTGGGCAATTCGAAAGAAACAAAAGGAAACAAATAAATGATTTAAAATTATTCTTCTAAAAATGAATGAAGTTGATCGCGTTGAAATTTTGGCTTCTCTTGATTGTTAAAAATATGAGAATGATGTAAAAAAAGTCATAAAAATACACCTAAAAAATATCAAGAAGTATACCACAAACTCAAAGAACTTGCATTTTCTATTGCTGAACGAGTACTTTTTGAAAATTTAATTAAAGAAGCACAAGAACAAGAAAAAATTAATAATATTACCGAAACCAGATGGCTTTGTCAAATATGGACGAATATGGATCGATTGGTACTGAAAAATTGTACAAATAAATTAACTCAAATCGGTATGTTGACAAAAGTGGATTTGTACAACGCCTTGTTGAATTACAAGGGCACTACTTAATAGTTAGACCCAGGCGATTGGGCAAAACTCTGTTTTTAAAACTAATAAAAATGATTTGTTAAAAAGAAAATAAATATCAATGGAGAAAATATCCTATTATACACTTGGATTTTTCTACATTATTACCAAACACAGCTGCCGAATTTAAAAACGATTTACTAGAAGATTCATATAATAATAATATGCGTTATGATTTGAGTGAAAAAGATCTGTTATATGGAACTACTATACCAACTCCTGAAAAAATGTTCTCCAAATTGATGGAAATCTTATAAAAAATGGAGAAGAAAGAGTATGAAAAGGAGGTCGTTGTTCTTATAGACGAATACAATTCTCCAATTACACATTCAATTGTCAAAGAAAAAGTTGATATAATTCCCAGGTAGAAATTAGTCGCGGAGTTCGACGCTAAGCCTCGTTTCGACGTCGAAGACCGAGCTCGATTCTATGTAGAAATGTTACACGTTTCGACGTCGAAACGAGGTCAAAACGAGGTGGAAAATAAAAAATCACAAAAAGACTTAAATAATGAATATTATACTAGAAAATCAATATTATTAGTTAAATTAAACAAAAATATGGAAATAAAAATTATGATAATAAATTTATAAGGTTTTTATGTATTTTAATTTCTAACCCGATTCAACCTCGATTCGAGCTCGTTTCGACGTCGAAAAGTAACGTTATTCGACGTCGAAACGAGCTCATTTCAAATAGAAAAAAAGAAAATGCATAAAAAATTTATTAAATTTATTATTATTATAATTATTATTATTATTATTATTATTATTATTATTATTATTATTATTATTATTATTATTATTATTATTATTATTCTTATTATTCAGAATTATTATTATTATTATTATTATTATTATTATTATTATTATTATTATTACATTATTATTATTATTATTATTCATTATTATTATTATTATTATTATTATTATTATTATTATTATTATTATTATTATTATTATTATTATTATTATTATTATTATTATTCTTGTTATTATTATCATTGATATTTTTATTATCATTATTCTTATTATTATTATTATTTATTACTATCATTATTATTATTATTATTATAAATATTTATTATATTATTATTATTTATTATTATTATTATTATTATTATTATTATTATTATTATTATTATTATTATTATTATTATTATTATTATTATTATTATTATTATTATTATTATTATTATTATTATTATTATTATTATTATTATTATTATTATTATTATTATTATTATTATTAATATTATTATTATTAATATTATTATTATTAATATTAGTATTATTATTATTATTATTATTATTATTATTATTATTATTATTATTATTATTATTATTATTATTATTATTATTATTATTATTATTATTATTATTATTATTATTATTATTATTATTATTATTATTATTATTATTATTATTATTATTATTATTATTATTATTATTATTATTATTATTATTATTATTATTATTATTATTATTATTATTATACATGTGTGAATTATTATTATTATTATTATTATTATTATTATTATTATTATTATTATTATTATTATTATTATTATTATTATTATTATTATTATTATTATTATTATTATTATTATTATTATTATTATTATTATTATTATTATTATTATTATTATTATTATTATTATTATTATTAAAGGCTCAAGAGCGCCCTCTACAATAGAAAAAAATATATTTAGATGGTCTTGACCCGCTGATATTTTATATTAATAAATAGAGGCTCAAGAGCGCCCCCTACGATAGAAAAAAAATATATTTAGATGGTCTCGACCCGCTGATATTTTATATTAATAAATAGAGGCTCAAGAGCGCCCCCTACGATAGAAAAAAATATATTTAGATGGTCTCGACCCGCTGATATTTTATATTAATAAATAGAGGCTCAAGAGCGCCCCCTACGATAGAAAAAAAAATATATTTAGATGGTGATTTGCTGACTCCAAAATTTTGTCAGACATAATTGGTTTTTTCTTTTTTTTAAGATCAACATCAACAAAAATTAAGAATTTGAACGATATATAAATATTATTTTTTTTTAATTTAAATAATATGAATGTATTGTTAATATCAAAAAGTGAATAGATTAAAAGACAACAATAGATACAAATGTGTTCTTTTTCTTTTTCTACAAATCCTGGCATTCAGAAGTAAGTAACTCGAATAGTATTGACGTTTCATACATGTAAACGTAAGATACGTAAAATGTAATGAGTATCATACTTGTGAAAGTTAATAAATCCATCTGTTTTTGTAAATTAAATATTTTTGTTTTAGCAACCTTTTATTGTTATTTGACACAATAAATTTATTCTTTACTTCGACAAAAATAAAAAAAAAATATATTTATAAATACAAAAATATAAATAAATAATCAATGCGTCTACTTGGCGCCCCCTACGATTATAAAAAATTATATTAAACTTTTATTTATTGTAAAAAAAAAAATAGCAGGTCAAGGCCATCTGAATACATTTTTTTTTTTATTGTAGAGGGTGCTCTTGAGCCTCTATTTATAAATATAGAAAATTGGCAAGTCAAGACCATCTAAATATATTTTTTTTTCTATTGTAGAGGGCGCTCTCGACCCTCTATTTATTTATATAAAATATCAGCGGGTCAAGACCATCTAAATATATTTTTTTCTATTGTAGAGGGCGCTCTTGAGCCTTTATGAAAGAATAAAAAAAATGGTGGGTTAGTATAAACTCAGTATTTTATGGTATTTCAGTCGCGCCCTTCGGGCGCTCATTTGGCACATAAATACAAAAATAAAAAGTTAATGATCAATGCGACTACCTGTCGCGTTTGTCGCGCCCTGCGGGCGCTCATTTGCCACTGGCACTTTATGTTTGAGATAGAGGGATAAAGGCGCCCCCTACTATAATAAAAAATCATATTAAATTTTCATTTATTGTAAAAAAAAAAAAATAGCAGATCAAGAGCGTCTAAATATATTTTTATTTTATCGTAGGGAGTGCTCTTGAGCCTCTATTTATAAATATAGAAAATTGGCAAGTCAAGACCATCTAAATATATTTTTTTTTCTATTGTAGAGGGCGCTCTCGACCCTCTATTTATTTATATAAAATATCAGCGGGTCAAGACCATCTAAATATATTTTTTTCTATTGTAGAGGGCGCTCTTGAGCCTTAAAAAAATAGCAGATGAAGAGCGTCTAAATATATTTTTATTTTATCGTAGGGAGTGCTCTTGAGCCTCTATTCATAAATATAGAATATTGGCAAGTCAAGACCATCTAAATATATTTTTTTTTCTATCGTAGGGGGCGCTCTTGAGCCTCTATTTATTGATATAAAATATCAGCGGGTCAAGATCATCTAAATATATTTTTTTCTATCGTAGGGGGCGCTCTCGACCCTCTATTTATTCATATAAAATATCAGCGGGTCAAGACCATCTAAATATATTTTTATTTTATCGTAGGGGCGCTCTTGAGCCTCTATTTATTAATATAAAATATCAGGGGGTCGAGACCATCTAAATATATTTTTTTTTCTATCGTAGGGGGCGCTCTTGAGCCTCTATTTATTAATATAAAATATCAGCGGGTCAAGACCATCTAAATATATTTTTTTCTATTGTAGAGGGCGCTCTTGAGCCTTCATGAAAGAATAAAAAAAATGGTGGGTTAGTATAAAGTCAGTATTTTATGGTATTTCAGTCGCGCCCTTCGAGCGCTCATTTGGCACAAAAATACAAAAATAAAAAGTTAATGATCAATGCGACTACCTGTTGCGTTTGTCGCACTTACTACGGAGCGCTCATTTCCACTGGCACTATGTTGTTTTGAGATAGAGGGATACGCCCCCTACTATAATAAAAAATCATATTAAATTTTCATTTATTGTAAAAAAAAAAATAGCAGATCAAGACCATCTAAATATATTTTTTTCTATCGTAGGGGGCGCTCTTGAGCCTCTTTATATTAATATAAAATATCAGCGGGTCGAGACCATCTAAATATATTTTTTTTTCTATCGTAGGGGGCGCTCTTGAGCCTCTATTTATTAATATAAAATATCAGCGGGTCGAGACCATCTAAATATATTTTTTTATCGTATCGTAGCCTCTTTAGGGGCGCTCAGCTAGGCCTCTATTTATTAATATAAAAATATCAGCGGGTCGAGACCATCTAAATATATTTTTTCTATCGTAGGGGCGCTCTTGAGCCTCTATTATATTAATATTTCTATTGTAGAGGGCGCTCTAGAGCCTTAATAATAATAATAATAATAACAATAATAATAATAATAATAATAATAATAATAATAATAACAGTAATAATAATAATAATAATAGTTATAATTGTAATAATAATAATAATAATAATAATAATACACACACAATAATAGTAATAATAATAATAATAATAATAATAATAATAATAATAATAATAATAATAATAATAATAATAATAATAATGATAATAAAAATATCAATGATAATAATAACAAGAATAATAATAATAATAATAATAATAATAATAATAACAGTAATAATAATAATAATAATAGTTATAATTGTAATAATAATAATAATAATAATAATAATAATAATAATAATAATAATAATAATAATAATAATAATAATAATAATAATAATAATAATAATAATAATAATAATAATAATAATAATAATAATAATAATAATAATAATAATAATAATAATAATAATAATAATAATAATAATAATAATAGTCAATAATAATAATAATAATAATAATAATAATAATAATAATAATAATAATAATAATAATAATAATAATAATAATAATAATCCACAATAATAATAATAATAATAATAATAATAATAATAATAATAATAATAATAATAATAATAATAATAATAATAATAATACACACAATAATACTTTGTAATTAATAATAATAATAATAATAATAATAATAATAATAAATAATAATAATAATAATAATAATAATAATAATAATAATAATAATAATAATAATAATAATAATAATAATAATAATAATAATAATAATAATAATAATAATAATAATAAATTTAATAATAATAAATTTAATAAATTTAATAAATTTTTATGCATTTTATTTTCTACCCCGGTTCGAGCTCGTTTCGACGTCGAATAACGTTACTTTTCGACGTCGAAACGAGCTCGAATCGAGGTTGAATCGGGTTAGAAATTAAAATACATAAAAACCTTATAAATTTATTATCATAATTTTTATTTCCATATTTTTGTTTAATTCAACTAATAATATTGATTTTCTAGTATAATATTCATTTAAGTCTTTTGTGTGATTTTTATTTTCCACTGTTTTGACCTCGTTTCGACGTCGAAACGTGTAACATTTCTACATAGAATCGAGCTTACGTTGACATCGATCCGAGCGTCATTTAGAAGTACGCTCGTTTCGACGTCGAAACGAGGTTGATTTCTCACCTGGGAAACAAACTGTATTAAACGGATAGTTTCTATTTTATAATCACAAATTGATATCATTCGATTTACATTTGTTGCTGCTTGTTTTACTACTTTTACGCTAATTACGTTTATTCAGGAAGTAATAAAGTAAACAAATTTTAACTTCAGATAAAAATATGCATCACTTTTCAGTTTCAATTGAAGAATGCTGTTTTACATGAAATATATTTAAAATTCAGGAATTTAGATAGAAATGCATCTTTTAGATTCAAAAATAAAAGATTATTATGACACATCTTAAAGAAAAATATAATGGATATACATTCAATATGGGATATCGGTTTACAATCCGATTTCAGTAAGACATTGTCCCGAAAAAATTTGAGTTTGGGTAATTATTGCTTAAAAACTGCTTTTACGACAAAATTTGTTAATGAAATCATCAGAAACCCTGAAGAATTCAGGAAAATTATTTTAAAGCCTTCCAATAGAAAACAACAAAAATATTAGATAAAAAAAAATCGGTGACGTAGACCTGATCTGTGATATCCCTAGTGAAAATATTTTTGAATCATTCCAATTCTCCGTGACATTCGGACTTCTCAAATTGATCATGGGGAAAATGAGTGGTTGCATTTCGTCGTTTGGTTTCTGGAAGAATTTCGACGGGTAAAATTTTTTTCACATTTTTTTCCCGTATTTTATCGCGAAGAAATATTCGAAGATTCTCCATTCAAGCCGATTCAGAGAAAATTAAGAAAAATTCTCCGCGTAAAAAAACAGGCGGAGACAATTTCTGCGGTAAAGATTTTTTGTCCACATGTTTCTCCGCGTATTTATCGTGGAGTACCCATTTCTGAACGTTTCTTCACCCAAGTCAATTCGGAGAAAATTGAAAAAAATTTGATACCTTTTTCTCCGCATGGGTCAATTTGGGAGGAATTGGGAGTAATTCAGAGAAACAGAGAAATATATTCGAGAAAGAATTTCCACCAGGGTTATAATTTTATTTTTCTGAACTCATTAGTTTTTTTTGATACTATTATTATTTAGTAAAATCAAAAAATAAAAAATGTTGTTGTGGTACTTTCTATTTTACTAAGGGATCGAGAGTGATAATTTAGTCATCTTCAGGATTTGTTAATTCAAAACTATTTTCTGTAAATAATTTTAGAAAACTCGTTTCTAGTGGAAATTCGAGTCAAGTTCGGACTTCGGTCTCAGATCATAAATTTGATTTTAAATGAAACGCTTAATTAAGAAAAAGCAGAGTCAGAATTGGGTCAAGATATTCTGAACATTTCGCAAAGTGAGGTTAAAGATACCTGGTCAGGAACAGATCAAGAAAATCTTAACTGTAAAATGTTTGGATAAAAATATTATAAATAAAAAAAAAAAAAAATTATTTTTTGTTACTATGATTTATTTATCAATTGAATCAATGCAAACTGATGGAGGAAATATGGTTTTACTAACCGATCTAAATAATTACTGCAAGCTCATCATATACTTTCTATCACTCTAGAGCAGTGCCTGAAGGATTTTTGGACTATCTCTAGGTGGTGAACAAGGACAAATCATTTGTGCTTGAGAGTCAAAAACTTAAAACCAGGGCCTTTGTTCCAAAAGACGAATCATCTCTTCCGGAAACGTTCGAACTGCAAATTTAATTTTCTTTCACTACTAATTTCGAGTTTTTGCTTCCATCTGATGGAATATTTCAATTTTTCGGACGATGAATATAAAAGTTATTAATTCCAAAAATTTATTTCTTATTTTTCATACTCAATTTTTGAATTACAAATTAAATTCTGGTGACTAGAAATTACTACAAAATCTAACGAAGCTATTGAACCCATGTGCAACATTTTATGTTGATTATTAAAAAAGTTCACTTTGAACCTTTTCCCCGACCCTTATTTTTTGAAATACAAATTAAACCTTTTTCACTACAAATGACTCCAAATTAAGACGCATCTAATGGGCCCGAGTAGAAATTCAGGTCAAGTTCGGATCAAGATCTGATCGGGCTTGCGTGGATTCAGATATTTGAACGCTTTTTTTTAGGGTTTAGATCCAGGTACCTGGGGTGCTATTCTTGGTCCCGTATTGCGGGAGTTATTGCGGGTCATGAAAGCAACAACAAGCACCTTCATGTTTTTCTATCGCGACTAACATTTCTTGTCGGCAAATCGTTATTGTGGGACCCGCAATAACTCCCGCAATACGGGACCAAGAATAGCACCGCTGATCGGGCTGTGGTCCATACATGATCCATAATGGATCTAGATTCTGGATCCAAACTTGATCAGGATGTAACGCTTTTTCGTAAGGTTCGGATCCAGATAGGATCCGGATACCTGATCAGGCTGTGGTAAAGATATATGATCCATAATGGATCCAAACTAGATCAGGATACATGATTTATTCAAAAATAAAAAAAAAAAATTACTATTTTCGAATTTATTTTTTGTTTTAATTACAAGGGGTAGATTGCACTGTAGAAATTCCAAGTTGGGTGTACTGCTCTCACAGCAGTAGAGCTACCACAGCTATCCAAAGTGTAGCTAATGTAACGAGTAGGCACGCTGTTTTCACAAGAATAGTAACCTGTCAAATGTGGATTGCCAAAATAACAATCCTCTGCTAACTATCCAAAGGTTAGTTAGCCGTGGATAGGAGAGACAGCTATTCAGCTCGTTGCTGCAGCTAAAAATTTTTTTCCGTGTGCGATTTACATTCAACCTTAACACTTGAAAAAATGTTAAAAATTTGATATTTTTTTTTTAACATTTACATTTTTTTTACATTTTACATTTTTTTTTTTTACTGTGTAAAGATACAATTGGAAAATCTAGTGGCATCCCTTGATTTAGTGCGAGTCGCCCTGTTAATTTCTCGTGATTGCTTCTAATTAACGTTCTCCCGTGAAATTCACAGGGCAACGTGATTTTCTCAAGGCTTCGCTTATTTGACTTCGTCATCGTTGCTGAATTAAGCCGAAGTCAAATTTAGTGATGCCTTGAGAAAATCGAGTTGCTTTTTTAATTTCTCTCGTGGCGCTTTTTGTTAGATACTGCTTGTTCTAAAAAATTAATTTTTTTCAAATAATTTAAATAATTATTTAGAAAAATCGGCTATTTTTTTGAGAATTTTTATTGATATAAAATTGCATGTATGTTATTTATTAAATCAATGAAAAACCGAAAGAAAAGCAGCAGCTAAGGAACAAATGTAGCTAAGGAATTACAGTTGACAAAATATCATTTAATAAATAAAAATGTCCAAGGAAAAACAGTAGCTAAGAAATTACAGTTGCTAAAAAAATTATGTTTTAAGCAATATTATTTTTTTAAAAATAAAATTACATGTATATTATTAATTTAATAAATAAAAAAGTCAAAGGAAAAGCACCCTGGTGGAAAAAATATCCCGCCAATATCCCGTAATTGACCCATTAGCGGGTTATGTATCCCGTCAATATCCCGCAACAACATATCGGCGGGTTATGAATTCTGCCACAAAATTTTGGCGGGTTATCTATTCCACCGACATCCCGCCACAAAATATTGTCAGATTATGTATCCCACCAACAACCCGCCAATATGCCATCACAAAACACTCTAAAAACACTGGTATATGTATACCGTGGTAGAAATATTTATCTGCTATTACTCCCGCTTTCTCCGCATTACGTTGTTTTTGGCGCATTTCCGGAGAGGTTGATGGCAAAGAAATGACTCCGGCATTAAATTGATGGTGGAGAAAGTACTTCGGCATCAAATTGATGGTGGAGAAATTACTTTGGCATGAGATTGATGGCGGAGAAATTACTCTGGCATTGATCTTTTGGCGGAGAAAATATTATAATTATTTTTAATAAATTATCCATTTGACTAGGAGTATTTTTATCGGTTGAACATTTTCATGATATGATAATCTATCTTTGTGTTCGTTTGATTCATGGAAAACCACATACAAACTCCCCGCACCTATACTGCTTCATCAAAAAAAAAATTGTCAAGTTCACTCTCACACATTTATAATCCAAAGCATTTTTGATCGTTATTTTTAGGTTTTAACGGTGCGGATTTATTTGAAATACCTCATACTGCTCACCGTCACTATTTCTATATATGTGCCACTGTAACACTCACACATATATAGGAGTAGCGACGGTAAGCAGTGGAGGTGGTATTTCTGGCGGTCGTCCGCCGTAAAAGAAAACCCCTAATAATCCGTAGCAGCAACGTAGATTTTTTTTATACATTATCTTGTTAAAATTTTGAACTTGGCAAAACTAGACGAAACTAGTCAAAAAATAAAAATGACTACGGACGGTCATGGAAGCCAGAATGGACACTAAGTCACGTCCCTCGCCACGGGCCTGAATTGCGATGTTTCCGTTTCCGTTTCCAGAGAAAATTTATGATTAAGATGAAGTTTTATTGGCACTCACTGAACAACTAAGTGCTTGAAAAAAAAAAATAACTATTTCAATTGATTTTTAACAATATAGCACACACAGAGAAGGATATGTTAACAGTTAACATATCCTGTTTAATGTTAACATATGCCATGTTAAAATGGGTGGTGGCTGATAAGTTTACATCAAAGATATATATATTAACATTAAACATACGTATCTTAATAGTTAATATGCGTATGTTAACTATTAAGATATCTGTCACGATACAATTTACGTGAAGGATTGAAGTTGAAGACATTTACGTATGTAAATATGAAAATTGAATGTAAAATTAAGAATGAATTTACAAAAAAACTAAATTTAAATAAATTTATGACAACACGAGTACATATTATATTATATTACAATTAGAATAGTATCACAAGTATCACAGTATAATGTCAAAAAAAAAAGATGACAAGAAGTAGACTGGCGCATCAAAATATTTGGCCGCGTAAAGATACGTATGTTAACTATAAACATGCGTATGTTAACAGTTAAGATATCTATGTTTATTGTTAATATATATATCTTAACATTAAACTTTTGTATGTTTAATGTAAACATATTGGTATGTTAACTGTTAACTTATCCTTCTCTGAGTGCATTATTGATTAGGCTATAGCTTGATTTGTTAATCAAAAATAAATGTAAGCAAACTTTAGATTTGTTTTTCACATGTTTAAATGTAAAAACTACCATACTCACTGTAAAATTAATTTAGTTTTTTTATCCTAAAGACAGTATTAGGTACAGTTATCAGAAGCTCAAAATGTGAAAAAAGTTGTGCAAGTTGTGAAAAAAATATTTTTGATCTTCTCAACTTTGTTACATATGCTGTGAGAGGATATATTCTCTCACAGAAGGAACTGATCCAAAGCTGATCTTTTTGAACAGTCATCTTTAGGTATGAATCTTTCATAAACTCGATAATACTTCATTTATAGCTTTTTATCATTAATTTTCATTGCATTTCAGAGGTTAACAAATCAAACAATGTATCATCTAATAGAAAAAGCTACAATGAAGTATCAGGTAAAATTACACATAAAAATAAAAAACGGTTTTCGTTTTTTCATCTATAATTGTGAGGATGAGTAGAATTTAATTTGTTTCAGTTTCCTGATATATTTTGGGGGGATGTATAACCCACGAAGAAACCATTGGCGGTTACAATATATTGTGGCGGGATATTGGCGAGATATTGGTGGGTTATTGGCGGTATATTTTTTCCGCCAGGGCAGTAGCTAAGAAAAAGATGTAGCTCAGGAATTACAGTTGCCAGAAGAAATATTGTTTAAGCAATATTATTTTCTTAAAACATAATTCTTTGGCAACATTAGTTTCTTAGCTGCATCTTTTCCTTAGCTACTGCTTTTCCTTGGACATTTTTATTTATTAAATAAATAATATACATGTAATTTTATTTTTGAAAAATTAAAAAGTCCACGGAAAAGCAGTAGCTAAGGAAAAGATGTAGCTAAGAAATTAATGTTGCCAAAGAATTATGTTTAAAGGAAATAATATTGCTTAAAACATAATCCTTCTAGCAACTGTAATTTCTTAGCTATATCATTTCCTTAACTACTGCATTTCCTTGGACATTTTTTATTTTTAAAAAATAAAATTCCATGTATATTATTTATTTATTAAATAAAAATGTCCAAGGAAAAGCAGTAGCTAAGGAAAAGATATAGCCAAGAAATTAATGTTGTCAAAGAATTATGTTTTAAGAAAATAATATTGCTTAAAACATAATTCTTCTGGCAACTGTCATTTCTTAGCTATAGACATTTTTATTTTTATAATATTATTATTATTAATATTATTCATTTAATAAATAAAAATCACATTGACAAGACGTAGCTAAAGAAAAGACGGAGTCAAAAAAAGTATGAATTCCTTTTACATAAATTCAATAAAATCAATTCATATATATTTCGTCTTATTTTTGAAGTGAAACTTCTTTACGGAGGGTAGCAAAAAAATTCGAGGCCCTGCTAGCGTTACGCGCTCGCGTATACTCTGGCGTATATTCTGGCGTTTACTCTGGCGTTTATTCTCGCGTTTACTCTCCCGTATACTTTCTACTATACTCTCTGCTATACCGGCAAGCATTATGCATGCACTATATATAGCGTATAAACTCGGAGCGTCAGCTGCTATGTGTGTATGCGTGTGCGACTTTTTGTTTGTTTATTTATTTAAATATTATTAAACAGTTCAACTGAGTTTAATACTTAAATAATTGATTTTTAAAAAAAATTCATTTGAACGTATCAAGCAATAGTTATCTCGCGGGTTTAAAGAATCATTATTATAATAACAATAAAATTATTATAAATATATATAAATGATAATTATAACAACAATAATTTTGATAATATTACCAATTATTCACAATAGTATTGATATTAATAATAATATCTATAATAATAATATTTTGAATATAAATACTAATAATTATCAATATTTATATATGAATGTTATTGTCAATGTTATTATTTATATTATTAATATCACTGATATTATTATAAATCGTTAATATTATTGTTATTATTACTAATATTATATTGATATTATTATTATCGATGATATTTTTGAAATTATTATTTTATTTATACTATGGTTATATATGAATAATATTATTATAAATAATAATAACTCCAATAATATTATGTTAACAATAATATCAATATAATATTAGTAATAATATCGATGGTATCAATTATATTGTCGCATTAAAGAATGAAGTGCCAAAAACGTCAATTTTAAAGGAAAAAGGGCGTAAGTGCAAATTTATAAATTTTCGGGTTATTCATCTAATTTTAATACTTAAAAAAAAGGGAAAATGGGCGTAACAACCTTTGATAAAGGATAAAGGGCGTATGTCCAAGGATTTACGCCTTTTTTCCCGTTATCAAAATAATTTTTGATAAAAGATGAAAGGCATATTTTCAATTTTATTTGAAATTTATTTAATGGCAGGATTTTTTAAATTATTGATTGTATACTGATAATTATACATAATTTATTATCAATACGAAAAACATAAAAATAATTACAAATCTTCATCTTTTATTAAAAATGATTTTGAGAATGGAAAAAAGGCGTAAGTCCCTGAACATACGCACTTTTTTTTTGTCTTTGGGCCTTAAAATTAGATGCAAAGCCCGAAAATTTATAAATTCGCACTCACGCCCTTTTTCTTTTAGAAAAAAAAAATTCCTAAAAATGGCACTTACGCCCTTCTTCCATTAATGTGACGATATAAATAATAAAATTTATAATAATAATATTCGAAATATAAATACTAATAATTATTATTAACTAATAATATTTATATTCGAATATTATTGTCAGGATTAATATTATTATTATTATTATTAATATTCAGCGTGACATAAAACTACTCTGAAAGAAGTTTCACTTCCCCCGCGCGTACTCGCAACACGCTAATTTTTTTTTTTTTATTAGCTATTCGCTATAACATGTTAATTAAAATCTATTTATTAATGTAATAAATTTCCTTATTTAATATTTTTAATTTTTATTCTTATATATTCATTCCTAACTATTCTACTTATCGTTGAAAAAGTCTGCTATTTTGCATTGATTGAAAGTTATTTTTAATAAAGATAAAGTTTTTCTTACTTTTACGTTAGCGCGCGATGGCTTAGAGGATAAGATACTGGCATTTACCCGTGTAGAAATTTGTTCAGGATAACCTTAACCCTGATCCGGATCGGATCAGGAAGTCATAAGGTTATCCTTATTTAGGTAGCCTTACCACATCCTGATTCAAGCCGGATAAGGATACAATAAGGTTTTCCCTATTCAGGTATCTCCATCACAAACTGATCCACTCTAGATCAGGATAACCTTAACTTATCTTATTAAGGATATCTCAATCCAATCCGGATCCAGACTTGATCAAGTAAAAATTATCTGATATTTTTTATTAGTGTGACGTATTTGCATAGTCTACAATATTCAAATTAAATTCACCGGATGTAACACAATCATTTAAGATCATATAGCAACAACAGTCAACGGGAATATTTTTTCGCCGATTTATTCATTTTTTAATTCTAAATATTAATTAAATAAAATATAATTCTGTAAGATTTTAATAAAGGAATTTGCTGACTATCATGGGAACAATGTTTTAGGATTGGTCAAAGCAATATTCCTACCACAAATTATTTTAAAAACCAAGATTATAAAAATTGTAACAATGTCACAACACTCACTCTTGTTTTTAATCTCAACGTATACTTTTTAATCATTAATTAAATATTTAACATTAAATAAAAATTGTGTTAATTATTTTAAAACCAATCAATAAACTAAATTCCATTATCATTGAACCATCAAAATATCGTTGTGTTAAGTTCAGACTACTACACATCTACAGTTCGATCATCCACATTGACACGCCTTATACATACTGGACTCACACAAATTCAACATCAAGGTATTTTTATAAATTCTAACACATTTTCCTCTCCTAAATCCTGTTACCCAGTAAGGAATAACAAAATTAGGTAAAATAAACCATTTGTTAACTGACATGTTTATTTGAAATCACACCCATAATTTAATTTTTTGTTTTTGTTTCTTTAAGTTCAATTAAATTATTTCATATTATTGAAAATCAACCTGTCTCGTAACATTAGGAATTTTATATTCTATATCAAGAGACTCGGTAGAGTCTCGCCCCAATTCTACCCGAGCGCGAGACTTTACCGTATAAGTATTTTAAGTCAGCGGTCTGTGACGTCACGATTCTTAATTTTTGTTTTATCTCGTTAATTATGTTAGAAAAAAAAATTAAAAATACTTTCACTATATGTATAGATGCCTCTCTTTCCAATAAGCCTACTCTCGATTTTTTTGTCAAATATTTAAAAAGATAGACAACTCAATAAAAGCCAGGTAACAAATCTTACTAAAAAAAAAATTTTCAAGTTGAAATGTCCACATTTCTTCGGATACGTCGCGCCATACCCCGCGCCGATCCCTTCTCCTGAATTTTTCTCTTCATGCTTATACGTGTGTTTATGCAGAAGGATGTGTTGGTTATTTTACCGTTGATGGTACAGCAGAGTTTGTTTTTTTTTTATTTTTTCTTAACTACATATAATATATATGTGTTTCTTAATTCTTTGATATAATTAATTAATAATTATATTACTTCATCATGCTTAAATTAAAATAGAAAAAAAAGTACAAATATAATTTTCGTAAACTATTATTATGATTAAACAAAAATGAGTGAAATAAAAAAAACATAAATTTATGATTTATGCCCGGAAGTCTCCATTAGCTGGCTGTTTATATTTATGATTACTTTTAATCAAAGACGTTAAATATAACAATGGGTATTTTGAGTATAAAGTTGAATAATTTGCTGGATAAAAACCAGGCGCTCTTTCACGATAACGCATGTTAATTATATTATCATAAAAAGCGCCTAATTTTTTTTTTTTTTTTTTTTTTTTTCCAGCAAATTTTTCAACTTTTTATTTCAAAATTTTTCCATTTTTTTTTTTTTTTAACGTTTTTTTTTTTTTAAAGTAATCATAAATTAATAAACAGCTCATGTAAAATTGAGGCTTTCGGGGACACACTGAGAAAAAAAACTTCTAAAATACAGAACTTTTGTTCTTGCAAAAAAAGTTCTATAATTAAGAAGTTTTTGTATTAGTTTTAGAATTTTTTTTCTCAGTGCATAAATCATAAATTTATGTTTTGTTTTTATTATATTGAAACTAAATTATAAATCAAGTGATTTATTGAATATGAAGATGATGTTATATATATCTTGTGTTCCTGATATTGGTTGAAACACAATCGATTTTGAGATAACAAAAAATTGTCCCAGATATAGAAATTAAAGAATGTGTGAGGGGGGGGGGGGAGATTCATCTGACATAAAAAATATAAGGAAAAAAAGTCGTTGAAAGTTACGTCATATTTGTGCGACTGATTTTATTGATTTTAAATATTTTTTATAGCATAGAAAATATATTTTATACACTCAGAGAAGGATATGTTAACAGTTAACATACCAATATGTTTACATTAAACATACAAAAGTTTAATGTTAAGATTTATATATTAACAATAAACATAGATATCTTAACTGTTAACATACGTATGTTTATAGTTAACATACGTATCTTTACGCGGCCAAATATTTTGATGCGCCAGTCTACTTCTTGTAATCTTTTTTTTTTTGACATTATATTGTGATACTATTCTAATTGTAATATAATATAATATGTACTCGTGTTGTCATAAATTTATTTAAATTTAGTTGTTTTGTAAATTCATTCTTAATTTTACATTAAATTTTTATCCTTACTTACGTAAATGTCCTCAACTATCAACCTAACCTTCAAATTGTGTCAATTACAGATATCTTAATAGTTAACATACGCATATTAACTATTAAGATACGTATGTTTAATGTTAATATATATATCTTTGATGTAAACTTATCAGCTACCACCCATTTAAACATGGCATATGTTAACATTAAACAGGATATGTTAACTGTTAACATATCCTTCTCTGAGTGTAAGATTTTGGATATTATATTTAAAACATGTTAACAATATTTTTTATATTTATTTTATTACCCTTAATATTTTTTTAAAGGGCCAGAACTTGCTCTGTATAGGTGCTCGTGAGACTGTGTGCTGTTATCTAATTTATTTGAATATGTGTGTGTAGACACACGATCGTATAATAGACTCGATTGTCTCATACAAATCTATCGTGTGCGGTTTTATGTTTATGATTTTTATGTATGCAACAAGAAATAATTTTTTATAATTTATAAATGGTTTTAATTTTTCAATTTTAATTTTTACGGCCGATATGTGTATTCATGAAATAAATTAATTCAATTTTTTTAAATATAATTAATTCAGTTTTTTAATTTTAAATTGTTCGTCGGAAAAAACGACGTCGCTTGTGGTGAAAATTATGTAAAAATTTAAATAAAAAAAAAAAAAAAACAAAATGTATAGAATAAGAAAATGTACGTTTCCTTTTAAGTTATAGTTTTGTTTGATAATAATTATTCATTTATTGCGTTAGAAAGTTATTCTTTTTTTCATATGTAGCCCGTCACAACTTTCTTAAAAATTCAAAAATCAACTTAAAACTTATCCAATGTAACTTGATTATCATTAAGCAATGCCAACAGCATCATTGAAAAAAATATTAATTTGTATCATTTAATTTTATTCATTTATTGTTTCATTTCGATGAAAGATTTAGTTGATCCATTCCGAAATTTCTCTGATACTTGTTTTTAAAGTTAGATAGAGAAATTTCAAAATGGAGCAACAAAAACTTTGTATGAAACCGAGTGAGATATACAACTAAGCAAGATTGCCGCTGACAAGTTACTCAATTTTGAAATTTCTCCGACACTTTTTTCATCAGAGTTAGATAAACTGATCTTTTCATTGACATGAAAGATTTAGTTGACATTCAAATCTGATACAAGTTAGATAGAAATTTCAAAATGGAGCAACAAAAACTTTGTATAAACGATATACAATAAATTTGACAAGACAATTTGAAACTCCGAATTGGTATCAGAGTTAGATAAAGACTATGACACAAAACAACGATTGAATAAATTTAAACGATATGAATAAAATTTTTTTCAATGAAACTATAGGTATTTATTGATTAATCAATAAACAATTAATAATTAATAATTATAAAAAAATTACATTGTATAACTTTGTAAAAGAAAACTTGTTAATGAAATGCGTGCTTTCTTAAAAGTAGATTATTAGCAAAATAATAGCAAAAAGAATAATGAATTATGAAGGTTCTACATGATACAAAATATGATAATTTTGAATAAACATAGCGTAGCACGCAGCAATCCCAGCGTGTAATATATATATATACCACTTGACGACCCGAGATAAAATTTTTTCTCTGAAAACAGCCTCTAACTGTCTCCAACTAGCCTCTTTCTGACTCTCCTAACTCTGAAACAGCCCCTGCTTAATCTCTGTAGCCTCTACACAAAAATTTTTCAGAGGCAGTCGATTTGTGCAAGACTCTAGAACAGAGAGAGATGTCTCTGTAATTTCTGGCAACCTCTGAAAAATCTCTATTCTGTCTCTGAAAGTTTCTACGATTTTTAACTTTGGAAATAATTAATGTTTTTTCAAAGTTTAAAAATGACAGAGACTTGTAGAGGCAAATTTCTCGGGCAAGGTAGCAACAACTTTAACTTTTAAAATCACAGAGCCTCTCAGAGACAAATGAGAGAGAAGAACGGTGTATAAGCTAAATACAAATTAAACAACCGTGTTATACCAATAGTCGAAATAGCCGAGTGTGTTAAGTCCCATGTTTAGTAATCGAAAGGTTGAGGGTTCGCGGTCCGTCCAGAGGTAATTAATTTAGGTCACTTTTTCTGTGTAATTCTGTCTTCCATCCATAGAATCAGTCTCGTCGTCATATAGTAATAATAAAATCAAGTCTAAAAAATTAAAGTTTTTTTTTTTTTTTTTAATTTATAATAATATTTATAATTAATATACATACACGGAGAAAATTTCGGATAGATAATCAGAATGTGAATTTTTATAAAATCTCAGTGTAACCTCGAGTCGGCGGAATTTGTTGCCACCACTTAGTTTCTCTACTGGTCCAATGACATTATCTCGGGATAACTCCTTAGGATAGTTCGGCTCTGTTGAGTCTTGTAAACAATGACATTTTGGCAGTGGCGCACCGAAAATATCTCGGGGTTACCATTAAAGAAAACAAAAAAAAAATTATTATAAGAATTTAACAAATAGATATATATATATTTTTTTTTTTTTTTGTATCTCGATGTCCTGACCTTGATTCGAACCTACGTCTACCTAACTCTACATAAACCTATATTCTAAATGTCAGATCCCCTAAGCCATCGCGCGCTAACGTGACAGTAGGAAAAATTTTGTCTTTATTAAGAATGACGTTCAATTGATGCGGAATAGAAGATGTTTTTAATAATAAAGAGGATAGTTGAGTATAAATATATAAGTATAAAAATAATAAGAATAAATATTGAATAATGAGATTTATTACATTTATTAATATATTTTAATCGACATGTTATAGCAAATAGCTAAGAATAAAATAAGACAAAATATTTTAATTAATTTTAATTAATTCGAATGAAAAAAATTTATACTTTCTTTGAATCCGTCTTTTCTTTAGCTACGTCTTGTCAATTGGATTTTTATTTGATTAATAAATAAAATACATATAATTTTATTTAGGAAAAAAAAAATGGCCAAGAGAAAGAGGTAGCTAATAACAAAATGTAGCTAAGGAATTAATGTAGCCGGTAAAATTATGTTTTCACCATTAATTCCTGAGTTTCAAGGAAATAAATTCTTGGCAACCTCAATTCCTTAGCTACTGCTTTTTCTTGGACATTTTATTTTTTTTATAAATAAAATACAAATAAATTTATTTTTCAACAATAAAAATGTCCAAGGAAAAGCAGTAGCTAAGGAAAAGATGTAGCTAAGGAATTGAGGTTGCCAAAGAATTATGTTTCAAGGAAATAAATTCTTGGCAACCTCAATTCCTTAGCTACATCTTTTCCTTAGCTACTGTTTTTCCTTGGACATTTTATTTATTTTATAAATAAAATACGTGTAAATTTATTTTTCAATAATAAGAATGTCCAAGGGAAAGCAGTAGCTAAGGAAAAGATGTAGCTAAGGAATTAAGGTTGCCAAAGAATTATGTTTCAAAGAAATAATTTGTTTTGTTTACATATAGATAGGTATACTTACTCTTCGTATAATCATAGTAATTAAAATGAAGAGAGCATAACATTGCTTTTTTATTTACTGTTTTGATTTTTAATGCACGTTTTCAAGCATCACACCGATTTATTTTATTAATATCGCCGAAATAATTTTTTACATTGACAGGTTGTTGTTTGTCTAACCTCGGAAATGCATGGAAACTCAGATCTTTATTTCTCCTAGAATTACTGTTGCACCCAGAAACGTAAAGTCTTGTTTTTTATTTTTTTAAATCAATTTTGCGGAAAATTTTGTACCAGACCTTTTAACCAATTTGTAAAAATATTATTTGTTTATTAATTTAGCATATATACTGTGTATACCACATATGAATGGGTGTATGAAATAGTTTCCAGAAATTTACCACCAGACGTCGTGGTGAATTGTGCGTTTCCCAATACAGTAAATAATAATTTCAGTACAATTTAAATCAAAACAAAAAAATATGAATTGTACTACTATTTGCCATGGTAGAGGTACTACAGGTATGGCAGTAGTCCATGCTTTTTTCGTCGCGTTCTGCGCAGCCTTATTTTTTCAACCGATCAACAACGCGCCATCGAGCTGTTTTGCTTTTCTTTCCAACACGCAATCTCTATTATAAGAGCCTCTCTAACATACTGTTTTGACAACTATTTTTTATATTGTTGTAAATACTAATAAATATATGTGGAGCATGTTTATAAAAAATCAGAAAAATAAAAAAACCAAGACAGTTTAACAAATAAATTATAATATTTTCATTATTGTTGTTTTTTTTATGCCACAAACAATAGAGGTTGTGTTGTATTTATTATACTTGGATTTATTTATTTAATATAAATAATTAATTTTTATTTTTGATGTATGTGAATCATTATAAAATATACCAAATCTAGTTGAATAAATATGATAACTTTTGAAAAATTTAAAAAAAACTTGAAAATTTTCTTAACAAATTTGTATCGCGCGCGCATAAAGTCTTCCATTTTTGTGGCGAGAAGGTGACCTTTTGATTGGTCGATTCGCAGCGGCCAAACCAGGCTGCTGCACTGCCATGCCTGTAGTATTTCTTCCATGCTATTTACTATCTATTCTTTCAGGTATAATAATCTTTTATCATTTCGTTTATTATTTTGTTCAATATGTGTTTATTTAAATAAGCAAAATATAAGAATCAAAATCTGCAATTTCACAATATAAAATTTTGTTCTCTATTTTGAAAAATTTATTGAAAATATTTTTTTTTACGTTTGGTAACAAAAGAATTAAGCATTCCCTGGTGGAAAAAATCTCTCCGGATTTTTCCGGATTTCTACGCAATTGAGACTTCCGGAGATATTTACGGAGTAATCTCTAGACTATTTTTATAATATCTCCGGATTTTTTCCGGAATTTTCGCTTAAAAATATAATTGTGTTCGCGGTCTCAAGACGAGAGAAATACAAGGGTACTTGATATATTTTGGGATGCCCTACTTTACAAAAATTCTTCTCCTGCCCGGGTTCGATCCTACGACTTCCTAACCACGAAACCTATGCCTTAACGCGCGATACCAATTTTACATGCTGCAAAATAAAGAATTTTTGTTTACATAAGTTACGAGGCAATCCACACGAATTTATTTGATTTAAAAAATTAAAAAAGACCTGTAAAATTATTATATAGTTATGTTATTTGGCAACATCCTTTTCTTAAAAACATTTGCCAATAGTTTTTTTATTAATTAATTATGGCAAATGTTGCTAAGGAATTAATGAAGATTACTAATCAATTTATTTGGTTACATCTTTCCCTTAGCCATTTGCCAATAGCTTTCCAATTTATTATGGAAGAAATAGCTAAGGAAAGGATATAGCCAAATAAATAAATTATAATTTACTATATTCATATTTGTTAATAATTATTGCAAAAATAATGATTCAATCATTAATTCTATTGCTGCACCTAATTATTCTAAGTCCGCGTTTATCAATTTTTTTTCGAGTTTTTTTTTTTTTCTTTTCTAAAAAAATTTAAATAAATTAATAAATGAAATATTAATAATATATTAATTAAGTATTAACTAATTAAAGTAAATCAATTTAGAAAAATTATTCTAAGTGGCAATCTTTCATCTGAAGACTTTTTGTCTTCGATGAAAAGATATGTTAAATTTTTTAAGTTCAAAAGATGTCACGAATACTCTCGAATACATTTGAAATACTCGAATATCAAGAAATATAAATCAGGGATAAGCGTCCCGGACAGAGAGTATTCGTCCTCTTCATGAAAATATCACGAAATACATTTGAAACATCGACAACGATTAGAAAATATCACCGAATACTATATGAAGACTCAGAAAGAGTAAAAATACGTCTCGAATACAAAATTTTTTCATCTCGGGTATACAGAACCTCAATTATAGATATAATGCATCAAATAGATCATTATTTTATTAACAAATTAAAAACAAAAATAACAAAATTAATATTATATATTTTAAACTCACTCGATGTTTCGCACCACGTATCCAAATATATTACGATAATTTCACAACGGTTGTAAGGCCTTGAGTTTGATACAGGGCTATCAAAGGATGTGGAGGATAGGTTGTAAATTGAAATAATAGAAATAACACTTTAAATAAATCCAAATACACTGTGGCTTAAATTCTAATAATATTCATTTTATTATTTCACAAAAAAATATAATTAATTGTATTGTTTATTGTCTATTAAGTTGACTCTAAAAAGTGTTGTCATGGACAGACACTACTATTTTATATTGTAAGTATAAAGAAATCCCGTTGTACGCGAATCAATATAAATTAGAGATGTAACGTAAACGAGTGTTGAAGAGCAACTGATTTCTCAGTTTGTTGAAAATTGTCAAGTCCAAAAAATGAGTGTGTACTTAGTTAAAAAATTAGTTTTAATTGGTCAAAAATTAGTTCAAGAGAGGGTAAAAAACTATGTGTAGGTGGAGGGATTTTTAGACATAAAATTGGGCCTTGTGTGGTCCAAAGGGTGGAATAAAAGTATACCATGTGTAAACAAAAAATATAGATTTTACGACCGGAAAGTCTAAGACGTTTTCATGAATTTATTTTATTTTAAATAGTTATAAATTTACTTTTTTATTGTCGATTTTACGATCATTCTCTGTATCAAAAATACGTTAGTGCAGTCGTTTGACAGATGTGAGATTTTCTCTAATTCTTGACAAATAATGTTTTAAAAAATATGTTATAATATTACCAAAGAGAAACTTGAGTTTATGGTTTTATGTGTTACGTGATTTTTACTCAAAAAATCTATGCATTAGTTGACCATGTGTGGGAATATTCGAGATTGTTAAAAAGAGACTATTAAAAAGAGTACATAAATTAAATAATCGTCGTTCAAAGTATTTTAGAAAAAATATAAAATTATATTGTTAGTCACATGTTATTTGAAATTGTATGATCTCTCTGATTAAAAAATAATTAAATAGTATTTTGAATTTTAAATGCAATTTTTGAGCCATTCAAAGAAGGAAAATAGATCAAGTTCAAACTTAAAATTCAAAATAGATATGATTTAAAAAAAAGCTGCTTATACTTGTTTGCAAATTTTGAGATGTTCTATTTTTATTTACAAGAGCGACCTCGCGCCTCCGGCGCGTAGTTGTATATATTATTGTGTATATGTTTATTAATACTATTTTCTTCATCATAATTATAATTTTTATTAATCACGTGAAGTACTTTTCTTATTTGTCATTTCCATGAATTACTATATTTATTTCAAGTTATAATTATCAATATTATAATTATCGTAATGAACGAAAATATCATTTGATCTAATTATAAACAATTATTGAATGTTTTAGTTGTGTCGTTGCTTAATCAAAGTATTAAAGTCATATTACAGCTTTTTATAAAGTCAATTGTATTATAAAAATATAATTAGCAATCATACGTAGCAACCACACACTAACTTTTCTATTTGTTTACTTATTTATATAAATATTTATACTTTATACAATATTTAAATCTATTATTTTAATTAAGTAATATTAATAAGTATGCTGAGGTTTTTGATAAACGTAGTAACCATAACGTAGTACCCACAATAACTTTTCTTATTTAAATATTAATTCAGTAATATACATTAGTTGTATTCATAAATATAAATAAATATAACAATACTTTTTTTTATTAAATTCGAATATATAGAACTTAATAAAAAGCTGTGATATGACTTTTGATCTAGGAACGACACAACTCGGATAAATTAATTGCCGAAAATAAACAAACATAGCAACCATACAACAACACGTAGCAACGTGTTAGTATGAGAGAAAAAATAATAAAATATTAGTTATAAACAAATGCTACAAAATTTCGACCAATCACATCACGAATAAAAAGCGGTCAAGTGTCTTTTTTATAATAGGATTGTGAGGCAAAATGTTTTGACTGAATCTGTGTTACTGATTTCAATTTTTTGATTTCTCATGATTCGATACAGGTCATAACTCTTCTTATATATTCTTGATTTAGCTGAGGATTACAATAATCTTTCCATGTGACGCTACTTAATGATATGATGATACTATGCTGATAATAAGTAACCTTATCGTGTCAGGAGTATTTTTTCAACTAGGCCTCAGAAAACCAAAACCAAAATCAATTTTACTATACACTGACGAAATGAAGCCGGCACTAGACTGCCTATACGTCCCGAAATTTGACAAAAGCTCGAGGAAGTAAATTAATTTAAAATATTAATTTTAGTTTTATCCGTTCTGCATTTCATCTCACAATAGTATTTATATAGTAATCGATTTTTACGCATCGATTGATTCTTTTTATAAGAATACGAATTCTATACAAAGACAACCAACAAATATATAAATTAATGTATTCGAAATAAATCTACAAAAACTCATTGAAATTTCACACTAATGATATATATGCTCACTGTTTTGGTATTGCCTGTTGAAACTGATATCTTGTTGTTTTGGAATATTTTGAAATTTTTTATTTGAAAATTATAAATAAGTAAATAATATTTATCTAATGTAAGAAAAACTGACTTAAAGATGGTAGTATACTATAAATTGAAAAAGACAAAAATTTTGGTAAGCTATCGAAACTGCTACATTATTTTAATTTGTGTAGCAAATCTTTCATATGGTATGATTTTGCTTCCTGACTGCACAGATTACGTTTCAAATAGTGCACTTATGACATTTTCAACATCAGCTGCAAGTGGAAAACACCTCCTTCAAATCATATATTTTTTTGTAGATATGGAAGAATGATGATCATATTATAAATTGCTTAATTCTACCTGGTTATTAATAATTTCATTAAAAAAAAAACTGTTCAATTGTTTAAACAATTTAATTTTTTTATTTATATAATTATAATTTATTTGACCGAAAAAATTACACCATAAATAATTGACATCACCAGGACTTGAACACGGTATCTTCAAGTTGAAACTCCAGAGCCTTACTTACTTAAGGTTGCTTACAAGGGACATAGTCGTACTATTATTTAGGCTTGGAGGACTCGTATACCACTGCGTTTATTTTGTGGCCCCTCTTTAAAAATTTTGTTATGCTTTTGTCTTAAAAATCGTAGTGTGTGTGTAAACAGATAGGCACCAACACTATTCCAGCAAGCAAAATGGAAATCGTGAGACACTGTATTTTTTTATATACTACCACTACAGCGCATCATTGTGTATGTCACGTTGGTGTATAACACCCCGCTCGGCAAGTGAAAAGTAAACAAGGGGAAGAGAGCAGTGTTGCCGGATCGCAATTCTCTCATGTCCTCTCGTTGCGAGAAAGACGAAAATTTCAAAATTTAACATTAAATATCATTAAAAATCATTAAATATCATTAAATATCATTAAAAAAAATTCAAATTTTTTTATCGTATTCGTCTTTCCGAGCACTACAATTTGATAGTAATTTGAAAATTTTTTAGTGAAAAACGAACTCGTTAAAAATAAAAATGTACGGTATATCAACTTATAGTCCTATCCTCGCGTATAAAAGTTGTCAACTGTGACATTAATTCCCCAAAAAAACGACGTCAGAAAAAATTGAAAAAAATTGAGAGTATAGATATTTATTTCATTTAAAAAATGAGCCAAAAAAAAAAAAAATTGAGTGACGATTTAATTATTTATAAGCAACCTTAACCATAGCGGCAACACTTAAAAATGAGGAAAATTTGTTCTTCTTGAATTTACATTGTAATCATGGCAATCCAAGAATCAACCGACACTCGGCCGATGTATAAATTTTATTTGTTTCATTAACCCCGGAATATATTTTAATAATTTATAGAAAAAAAATTTTTTCTCTTGAAATTTTCGTTATGTAAGAAAAAAATGAGTAGCTGTTATACAGTATATAATTGAATAAAAAATTTTCAATATTAAATACATAACAGCAGCTCTTAATATATATTCACATATGTCGAAAGAATAAAAAATAATCAATTTTGGTGACCCAAAGAACAATCGACACTTGGCCGACAAATGGCAAGTCAAGTTCACCAATCTTTAATGTGCCAACTCTTGGCTTAATTGTATATTCCAAGTCTTGGCCGCCAAATAATTAACCAAGACTTGGCCGATGAACGGTCGATCAATGGCTGGCTAGCCCTTAATGAGTCAACTTTTGTCAAAATAAATTAAAGTTGTCATAAAATAATAAAAAATAGAATTTTTGAAATATTTTTATCATTTATATTTCAAAGGTAGATAAAAATTGACTAATAGAATCAAAACAAATCCCTGAAGGGGCGATAGAATTTTGAAAACCACGTTTTTTGAGCCTAATTTGAAGTCATTCCGTTGATTTTAACGAAAGTTATAGCTTGCCTTGACTCTACGTAATTCAAACGAAGAAAAAGAAAAATAATTAAAATTATTAAATATTAAATATTTTTTTCTACTTCTAGGGAAAAAAAAAATTTTCAAACATGGTTTTCACGAAAATTTACAGATTTGAAATCTGATTTTTTGGCTGGTGACAGCTGGCATGATCCTTAAGAGCACTTGAGTCCAACTTTTTCAAAATTTTGATTTTCAAAAGAATTTTTAATATTTTTTTCTACTTCTAGGGAAAAAAAAAATTTCAAACATGGTTTTTTTAAAAATGGGTGTATAAAAAATTCTCAAAATTTGACAGGAAATGTAGAATAGTACTTCCGACGGCACTCGAGTCCAATTTTTCCAAAATTCTGGGGGAAAAAAAATTTTCAAACATGGTTTTTTTAAATTTGAGTACGTGAAAAATTTCAAATATTCAACAGAGTATGTAAAATAACCCCGAAGGCACTTGAGTCCAACTTTTTTAAAATTTCGGTTTTTATGAAAATTTTAAATATTTTTACTACTTCTAGGGAAAAAAAAAATTTCAAACATGGTTTTTACAAAAGTTTACATCTTTAAAAATCTGATTTATCGGCTGGTAATAGCTGACGTGGTCCCGAAGGAACTTGAGTCTTTTAAAATTTCGGTTTTATGAAAATTTTAGATTTTTTATTTTTATAAAAAAATTTTCACAAATGGTTTTAATTTATAAAATTCTCAAAATTTGACATTAATATTTCATAAAATCAAACACCTGAATCCAACCCAAATTCTCATTTTTTTTTAATTTTGTATTTTAATATTTAATTTATATGATATAATGAATTATATCAGGATAATAGATCTTAATATATGGCTGATGTGGGTAAAACCGTCACCAAAAAATATTATAATTTTATTTTGCGGACAAAAAATGGTGGCCGGACTGGAAGTGTCGTTTAATAATTTGTATACCTATCATGATTAATACATACAAACATTTTTAGACCTAAACTCTCTCCGATCCTAAAGTGTCACGGTTACTTTCATACATACATCTTATAGATATATATATTTTGTACGCATTCTAGTTAATAAAATTAGTTTTTATTATACATGATTTATATATAAATGAAAATTATAGTAACAATTTACATACAAGTAGTACTAAAAATTTACAAGCAACAATTTAAAATCCTTAATCATCATAGACTTTTAAAATCACTATTATTTACATTTTAAAATTAGGATTAACTGTACCCAAATAAAATTTATAATAATCCTATTTACAACTAAATATTTTCTTTAAAATCAATTAATCTTTGTAAATTTAACATACAAAATTGCATAGTTATCAAATATTAAAACTTTACATTATTTTTTAAAATGGATATAATATACAACTACATTGATTAGTAAAATTCAGATGAATTTCTGCCACATCTTACATATTCAGTATATATGTAAAATCCATTGGCATCCAATCATTAGTTATTAGAATTTAACTTCTAGATAATACTACTGATATAAAATTTAGAAGTTATTTGGAATTAGGATCATAACAATATACCACAAATAAATCCTTGGCATAGAGGCAAAATGGCATTAACAGGTAATTCAGCATTCAAATCTTCAATTGAATAGTCAAAATCAAAATCAGCAAATATATCCAAATGACCCAAATTTATATTTTTACATCAAATTTGAATCAAATTTGTAAATTTCAATTCATATTATTACATTATTAATTAAATGTTTGTATTTTATCTTGAGGACAATTTTATTTTCATTTGATTATGGACACTAAATGAGCTTTTGTGTTTAATTTTGCCCAAATGTTACTTTTCCTGTATTATTGTCATATTTTATTTATTAGACACAACTGAAGCTTTCATTTCTTTTTAACCACACATAGAATTTAGACTTTGATTAAGCATTATTTTTGACTATATATTATTTTCACAAATTATTTAGGTGAAAATTACTTGTATATTTTTCAACTTGTGATTCAAAAGGTGATTATTATACTGACAAAATTTAATTTATTTCATAACATTTGTTTGCATTAATAACAGTGATGCTAAATTTATCTACTTATTCGATCTACTTTTATTTTCTAGATATTTTCATACGAAAATTTAATGGAATTACGCTGATTACAATTTATTTTATCATTTTGATTGTTGTGATTATTGAGCAAATTATGCAAATTTATTTTTATTTTGATTATGAACAACTATAGTTTGATTGAGTTGATCACCCATTGCTTTATCATCATTGTGATTAACATTTTTTGGGAAATTTTTTGCTTGATCATTTATTTTTCATTTTAAACATATTATCATCAACATTTTCATTCTTATTTTTATTTGAAATAGGTATTTATTTCTTCAATATGTTTAAATTTTCCATCAAGCTTTACTCATTACTTTATCTACTTGTACGTTTTATACTTTCAGCTTGCGCACGTTCGCTTTGACTCGCGCACGTTCGCACTCGGCTTTTAGATTGTGCCTGTCCTCGATCTTCTATCTCAAAATTTTCAAGTATTAATATTTCTGCCTCTTTGGCTGTATCTTGCACAAAAGTATGTTATTTTTATTTTTATTATTTTATAATTTTACTTTTATCCACTTACTTATTTATATTTATTTTATTTTTATTTTTACTTTGCCAGCATGAAATCCTAGAGTAAAACCCCTATTTGCTCACTCAATATTTTCATGTTTTCCTATAATATTTAATTTTTCAACTTTTTGATCAAGATTGTGAACTAATATCACTTCAAAATACTCAACAATATATATTTATTTATACTGATGGCATTTATCACTGCAATTTATTGTACTTCATTTTAATCATCCATTTTGATCTAAGCCAGTATCATATCTACTAAGAATCCTTTCACAACTTCTTTATCATAAGAATTTGAAACCGTTTATTATATAAAAAAATAAACTGTTTTATTGATGGTTATTTTTGGTAATTTATCTATTTCTAAAACTTCTAGATGTGATTGTTTAAAACATTAAGACTTGTCACATTGTGTGCACTACTTGTCATATCAATGCTCTATATTCAGCTTTCAAATTTGCTTATATCAATTCTGGACATTTTACATTCAATATATCAATTTTAACATTTCTCATTTTATCATTATTTTTAACGTACAAGCAATTATTATTTTAAATATTCTATTATCACTTATTTTATATAGTATATTTTTTAATAAAATATTGTGTTTATTTCATATTCTTTTCATTATTCGTTTTGTTAGAAAAATATTATTATTATATATGTACTTTTATTATTTTTATTTTTATTTTTATGATGAAATATTCAATACTACTGACGTGTCAACTTCTATTTGCCACGTATAATTTTCTTAATTTACTGTTATTTTTTGGCATTTCTTGACAAAATTTTACTACACATCAGAAAAGCTGTGTCAACATTAGTTTTCTACATTGTTAAATCGATTACCCCATTATTATTGTTGTTATTTAAATTTTCTGATAGATTTTCTTTAAATTATGTACATTGTTCAAAACACGCTAGATTTTGAAATGTGAACTAAATTATTATTATTGTTAATTTAGCTCACAAATTTGTTGATTTATCATTTAATTTATAAATGCTAAAATTCTTTTCTCAACAATTTTATGTTTTAGGAATTGTAAAAAATATTTTGTAAATTTATCAATTTTATATTAATATTTTTCTTCTCGCAAAACGTGATTGTTATAATTTTGAGACAATTATATGTACTTTGACTAATTTTCCTGTTATTTTAATTGATTTCTTTCTTTTATCAAATATTTTATATATAAATATTTTTCTTTCACCTCAGTAAATTTTTTTGCTGCTTGTGGAGCCAATTGGCAAATTTGGAGTTTGAAATTACAATTTATAAAATTATTGATTTTTGTCGTAAATTATTACTCTTTTTTTTTTTTTTTTTTTTTTTTTTTACACCCATGGTTGTGCCACTATTTGAAGACCATTTGTGAAATTGCGGTTTTAAATCTATTAGATTTTTATTTTATATCCATTTACCACAAATTACTTGATTTAATAAACAAAGATTTTAAATTTAAATATTTTAAAACAAGTAAAACTAAAATTTTAAATTTAATATTATTTTAACTCTGTTTGTAATATTTAATTTATATGATATAATGGTACAAGATAAAATTTAATGTATGGGTCATGTGGTAAAACCACGTCACAAAAAAATATTTATAATTTTATTTTTCGGACGCAGTCAGTGAATTGAGTATTGGAAGTCAAATATGGCTTTCTAATTTTCTCTCCTATCCGAGACTCACTGAAACATTTTAACCCTAAAATCTCTCCGTCTAGTATTAAAGGACACCATATTTTACATCTTATACATATTTATATATTTTATTTTACACGTTAAAGTCCAACTTTTTAAAATTTCGGTTTTATGAAAAATTTTAAATATTTTACTACTTCTAGGGGAAAAAAAAATTTAAACATGGTTTTTTAAAATGGGTGTATAAAATTCTCAAAATTTGACAGGAAATGTAGAATAATTGCCTCCGACGGCACTTGAGTCAATTTTTCCCAAATTCTCATTTTTTTTTAATTTTAAATATTTTTTTCTTTTTCATATAATGTCAGATAAATTATATCAGGATCTTACTTCTGATCTTCATATATTGCTAAATAGCTGGTAGGAAATTGTCATACAGCTGGTGGACTAGTTATGTTATTAAAAATAAAAAAAATTACACAATAAAAAAAAATTATCATTTAATAATTTGTACTTCACCTACGTATTAATATTAAATTAATTTCGTGTAAAATTTAAATGTATAAAGAAGCTAGGATATTCTGAAAGATAACTAAAGTGTCCGCAGATAAATAATTTATTTTTTAACATGAAAATAGTAGATATACGTCAATGATGGATATACCGGATACACTAGTTAATAAATTAGTTTTTATATTCTTCAAAATTTATGTAACAAATTCAATTTAACAGAAAATAACATTAAAATATTGTTAACTAGACACACCGAGTTTACCTAGAACAAGTTTGTGTTATGATAAAATGATTAATCAAATGAATTTTTTTTGCTGTTTGAAAATCGAGCAAAAAAATACAATAAGCAACGAAATTTGTGATGTTTTTTTAAATTTCTTCGTTAAAAACTAAATTTAAGAAAATAATAGTAAACCTTTTTTCTATAGACTTACATGAGTACCTCACAAGTTTGAATTATATTTAAATGTAGATAAGATGTGTTGCATTTTTGTTGTTTGGAATATCAAACCTAAAAGACTTGTGGATGAAATTTGTGATGTTTTTTTTTAAATTTTTATGTTAAAGAGGTTAATTTGACAAAAAATAATAGTAAAATAATATTTTTAACTAATTACACCGATTATTTAGACAGTTTGGATTATGAATAAAATGTAGGTCAAAATGGTACACTTTGTTTGTTGGGAAAAGTCAATCCTCAAAAATACTTGTAAATGAAATTTGGGTTGTTTTTATTTTGAGTCCAAGTGAGTCAAATCCTGACGAAAATAATAATTACAATATTTTGTAACTAGGCAGACCAGTGCTAGACTAGTTCAAATTATGATAAAATGATAGATAAATGTTACATTTTGTTTGTTTAAAAAATCAAACAGAAAAAATATTTTGTGATTCAAGGGGAATTTGTATTGTTTTTTTTTTAAATTTCAATGTACAGTGGATTAATTTGATAGCAAAAAATAATAAGTACAATATATTTTTACTGGAACACATGGGGGCCTAGACAAGTTTGAATTATGATAAAATGATGGATCAAAATGGTACATTTTGCTGTTTGAAAATCAAACTCAAAAATACTTGTGACTGAATATTGTGATGTTTTTCAATATTTCTATGTTGAAAGTTATTTGTCAGAAAATAATAGTACTACTGTTCAACCAGACAGATTTAGAGCCTAGACAAGTTTGAATAAAGACAAATGATGACTAAAATAATAGTTATTTTGAAAGTGTTCGGAAAATCAAACCTGAAAATACCGTTAATCAAATTTTTCATAACAATTGAGATAAACCTGGTTTTAATTTATAAAAAGCAAAGTGACTTAATTTATATCAACATTTAAATTGTTGGATTAACTTACAGTCTTTTGTTAATTACTAAATTCCCAGTATTGCATGACAACTTCATTCTCCGATCGGTACTTGGTCATACCGATCAGTATTTTATTTTTGATCATTGACTGAAAATCTATAGATGGAGCGCACGGCGACCCGACCGATATCAATATTGAGTTTCATGTCCCCTTAAGATATAAGAAATTTTTGAGCAAATTATGGGTTTAGCATTTTCATAACTTTTTGAGATACGAATAAACATAGAGTAAAAAACACGGTCCGCGTGCTGTCTCTCATGAAAGTGTATATGTATATTAGGGTGTTTTTTTTTTTTTCGATATTTTTTTTTCTCTTCACCCATCTTTATACAAGTTTATACAACTCTAAATCATGCCCAGAAAAAATTTGAACTCAATTGTGAAATATTTAGAGGTGGTTCAGGTCATTTTGTTTTCATTTTAGTTAACATGGGGTTTAATACACTTTATTTTACTATTTTTGATCATGGAGGCTTTAATTTTTCGACCGTTCAAGTTCACCTTGGTCTCATTGATAAGTATTAAATTCTATACCATATAATATTCATATAAATATTCAGTTTTGATCATTTACAAATTCAAAAATAGTTTAAATAATGCTTCAAGGTAGTATTTACAATTTTCTGAAAAAAAAATTGTAATGATTAAAATATAAATATTTCTATGCTATAAAATTCAATACTTATAAAATAAGACCAGCGCGGGCGGGCGGTCCGTAAAACCTCCATGAATCAAAAATAGACAATAGATATTATTAAACCCATGTTAATCAAATGACGCAAATGAATATACAAATATTTTCGGTAAAGATAAATTAAAAGGCATGATTTTACTGGCTCTAAGCATGAAGATTTTGGCGAAAAGATATATAGTTCATTTGTCGAGCGGCATACATGAATAACAGTTCCATTTAATGCCAAATTATGAAAATACTGAACATGATTTATCAAAATTTAACATATTTAAAATTGAATGACCGATAAAAAAAGATGGCATGTTATTGCACTTTTGGTGAAACTGCTGGTAATTCTAATAAATAGTAATTGAAAAATCTCTCGTTGCATTAATATATTTTTGACTAGTTGTCTTTTCGCTCTTATTCGAGTAGAACTATTATGTTCATTAATCATTTAATTATGACACACTCAGAGAAGGATAAGTTAACAGTTAACATACTAATATGTTTTACATTAAACATACTAAAGTTTTAATGTTAAGATATATATAATTAACAATAAACATAGATATCTTAACTGTTAATATACGTATGTTTATAGTTACTTATACAGAATCTTTACATGGCCAAATATTGCAGTGCCAGTCTACTTCTTGTAATCTTTTTTGACATTATATTGTGATACTATTCTCATTGTAATATAATATAATATGTATAGGTATTTGTCATGAATTTATTTAAATTTAGTTTTTGTGAATTCATTCTTTAATTTTACATTTCAATTTTCATATTTACATAAATGCATTATCTTTACTTCATCAGCCTAACCTTCAAATTGTCGTAAATTACAGATAGTCTTAATAGTTAATTATACGCATAATTCAACTATTAAGATATTTATGTTATCATTAGGAGGTTATACACAAATTCAATGCGGGTGTTGCGGGGAACTTCGACATCCTGGTCTCAGAGTGAAACTACTCACAGCAAAATAATAAAATTATTAAAGCGCCTGGCCCCATGCCACAATATATGAATTGCGGTGTATTAGTAATTGTGTTTGAACATACCATACATTTGGCACATCAATTTTTGTAAAGGATTTATAATTAATTTATCATTAATTATTCCGGTCAACATATGAAAATTTTCGCGCAATATAAGTAAAATCGGTTTTCTAGTATATGTGTGATTTTTCAGGAACTTTTCATCATTTTTCTATCAATAGTTTGAAATCCTAAAGCCATGTTAAATATATTTTCAATAATTAATTACAAAAATTTAACCGATCAACACCAATAAAATAATTATACCGTTGGCAACTAAGAATAAAAAGATCTGCTTAACATAAAATTTCCAAGAACATTCATTATATTTTTTAAAAAAAGAGTAATTTGTGTACAATTTCATGAAAGGGATTACTTACGCATATCTAGAGACCTCTTGCGGTGCAAATTTAGAAACATAAATGGGTACAAACAAAGAGATAAAAAGGAGAAAATCGAATTTCTCACTTCAACTTGAGTATTTAGACAAATTTTATTTTTATTGTTGGCAAAATAAAAAAAAGTTCTCAAACCCTATTAATTTTTACAAAACTTTCCTTACGTTTCACACTCTACGGTAAAAATAGTTTGGTAAAATTAACAAATTCAGTTTGTTAATTTAGGTCCTAACAAAACGTTTGTTAATTTACAAACATTTTGTGTTGTTAAATTAGGTCTACAAATAAAAATGTTTGTTAATTTTACAAATTTTTGTCATAAAATAAATTAACAAACAGCTGTTTTGTGTTACATCAACGTACGATAGCACTTTTTTGGTACAAGCAAAAGCAAATGTCTATTCATTTATATAATATTTTGATACGTAATTTTATTATTTTTCAAATATTCTACTTATTTTTTACATTAAATCTATCATATATAACTTCGAGCCAATTTAACACAAAATTTGTAAAATTATAACCGGAGTTTGTAAAACATTTTACAAATTTTTGTTAGGTAAATTAACAAACAGATATTTGTAAGTTAACAAACAGAGTTTGTAAAATTAATACTCCAAGGAGTTTGTAAAATATTACAAATTTTTGTTTGTAAAATTAACAAATAAAATTTGTCAAAAGATTTTACAAATTTTTTTTTGTTAAATTAACAAACAAAAATTTGACAAACGACTCAAGTCTACAAATTACAAACGAATTGCCAACTTTTTTTTACTGTGTATCTATCTGCAGTTTTTGAAAAAGCTATCTGCGTTTTCCATAAAATGGCTAACCAGGTTTCTAAAAACTAAACCGGACTCTATCACTAAGGCTTGCCATAACCTTTAAAATCAAATCAAAATATCAAGCCACCACCTATTTTAACATGGCATATGTTGCTTAATGGATATGTTAACTGTTAACATATCCTTCTCTGTCGAAAATTTTTCAATTTATTGATTAGTTTATAATATTAGGTTCTATGTAAATGAAATTCTAATTTAAAACTTAACACAGATATAATTTTATATAAATATTTATTTATTGAACCGCTAGTCAGCTGAATACTTCTATTACTATTTTTGTATACATTCATTCTGTTTTATGTATATGTTCACTTGAAATACTGAGTTTTCAGTTTTGCTCTTTTTTATCTTTTCAGGATTTTTGTCGGGATGATATCTTTTAATATTTTCCCGATATATTAACTAGATGACAAGCTTTCAATATTTTTGAATATTGAGTCAATTTCAAACCCTCTTCATCTGACATGTTACAGCCTGAAAAGAAATATAAATAAAATCAATACAAATTATAATGGAAATAAATTTAATTTTAATTTAGTAGCTATCTCTTAATATTTGAATAAAAAAGCCTGAAGTAACTGGTATTTGTTGGGTCATATGGCCAGCGTTGCACCTGTTAAAGAAAATTGAAAATTTTCAATACTAAACTAGGGCCATTGTTATTTTTATTGCTAGACATATTTTTAACCGTTAATTAACGAAAACATATTCATATTTAAAAAGGCAAAAGAGTTTTTCAAAGCTTTTTTGGAGCCTTATAAACATTTTTTATTTCAACTCTATGATGACATTTTTGGTCCGTTTTTTATTTTTTTGTGAGGCCATAACTTTTGTATAATCAAGATAGGGAATTCGTATGGGCTCAAACTTATATAAAAAATCTAGTGATGGCATTACGGTTTTCTCTCAATAACAGTTTCAAAAAAAAAATTAAATATCCAGGTTTTATTATAGTCAAATTTTGAAGTTTTTTCTAAAAACTCATCAAAGATAGGGAAAAAACCCATTAAGCGGGCGATAGAATTTTTGAGACAAGCATAAATTGAGCCTAATACAGAAGTATCTACTATGATTTTGCGTCGAGTTATTTATTGTGCCGTTTTATAACTTGTAAAATTTTCACATGAAAACGTATGTACTATTTTAAGTTACATAAATAATAATTTAAGAATGTGACCATAAAACAGAAAAAGATTCACAGAATAAACACCTTTGGTGATAAATACTATATGGAAAGTTTAGACACCACAAATTTTTTAAGTAAGAAAAAAAAATTTTTCAAAATTTACATTTTAAGTTTTAAGATCAAAAGTATTATCAATGAAAGCAAAAACCTATAACGCGTATACGATAAGTTTTTTTTTAATACTTCTTGAGCCTGGTACGAAGTCTTTCAGGTTAGTTCGTAAGTTAAATGAGCGTTTTTTTCTTTTCGCTGATGAATTCAAGACTGCGGCTGAGCCTATGGCTCCTAGCCTCCGTAAAAAAAAAAAAAAACAAAACGAACTATTTGATGTTAAAAAAATTTAATGTCAAATAATGATCGATTTTTTCAACATCTTTTTTATGAGCGATTAACCACAAACACATGATGGTGCTTCATCGCCGCCACCACCACCACCATGTATTTGTTCTATTATGATTGCTGCTGTTTATATATGATCAATATTGTTATTGTTATTTTGATTTCCACTCGGTACATCATTTATTAAATTATTATTTACTCTTGTTGTTGTTGTTTCATTGAATGATTCAATATTTAATCATCTGTTCCATTTTTTTGTCCTTAACAAATTCATTCAAGATCTTGAATTTATTTCGATCATGGCAAGCACAAGCACTGGAATAACCACTATCTTGTGTATTATTTGATTATTGAACAGATTTATTTCAAATACTCATTATTTGATTTGAAATATCATTACAACTACCAGTACAAGTCTCATGAAAATTACCAGACATTGGTATAGCACCTGGTCCTATTTTAAATTTTACTGATTTAGGATTACCAGTACATTTATCAGATGTTTTTGATAATATTTCAGTGTCATTAATTGTCTCTTGAAATCCTATTAGTTCAATTTGTAAAAAGTTTTTTATTTTCTTTGGTTTTTTTTTTCAATTTATCTTTTTTTTTTTACTTTATAATCACTGTCGTCGGCCAGAGTAATTTTTCTTTTTTTTTAGTAATCGTCCTGTCCTTGCATATATAATTTCGACTTCATTTAATGTAATTAATACTGCAATGATATCTATAAAATGAAAATATTTTTCATTTTTATTTTGTAATTTTTTTTTTTCGTAGCTAACTACCTGCACATGTATTATTTGGCAGATTTATCATTTTTTGTATTTTTTGAAATTGAATTTCATTTCTGGTATGTCTTCTTCTTTATGTTCACTATCAAGGTTTATGTTAGCTTCTACCGGTATCATAATTTCCTTGTCATGAATTGATGGGTAATTTTCATTAACTTTACGAACTAATCCTCCATTGATTGTATATATTTTGTTCAGCTTTAATTTTTTTTATATAAGGTTATTTTTCCTCACTGAGGCATTTTTTTTACTACTTTTTTCCACGCGTTTGCGGTGGTAAAGTGAACTATTATTTCACTCTCCGCTCCACACGTCTTTTTCATTTTACCGTGCGTAACTTTCGTTTTACCGGAACCGTAACTTTCATTTTACCGTAAAAATCATTTTACCGGAAGTTTTGGTTAAAGTGAAAAAGACGTGTACAGCGAAAAGTGAGATAATAATTCACTTTACCACAACAAACGCGTTTAAAATGAAAAAAATACGTGAAAAATATATATAGATTAGGGGGTTAAGCAGAATTTTATCAAACACTACTTTACCCCCTAGTATCACAATAGACTATTTTTTAATTAACTCGTCTATATATTATACATTATTGTTTAGAATTATGTATCGTTACCTCAATTATATTTCGTAATATTTTTCTGCAGCTTCTCCAAAAAAAATGCATCGAATTTTATCGCTTCCATCATGAATATCCATTGTAAATTTTTTTCCACTGCCACGTTCATTTTTCCATTCTCGTATTGTACTTTTTTGCATGATTCGTGCTCGAATGGTGTCACTATTTTTTTTCATTTAGTATTTTTTTGTACATTTATTCTTCATTTCAAACTTACCATATTGTATTTATTTTTAATATTGCTATTTTTGTCTCGTTATTTCTCGGTTTTTGTTTTGTTCCTTTTGCATCAACTAATTTATCTTTTTTTGGTTCATTTTGAGATTTTTTATCCTCGTAGAGACTTCTTTTACCCATTTTTAATTTTGATTATTATGATAATAATTTAATGTTCGCAAATTCTATTTTCCTTTGGTTAAAGTTATGACAGATTATTTTTGTTTTTTTTTTTTTATCAATTTTTATTCACTTGAAGTTGATTTAATTACACTAACTTATATAATTTTGACATCTTTAATTGAACTTACCTGATAAATGATTACTCTTACTAATTTAAGCGTCTAGAAAAATACAGTTTTTAATGGCAGCACTTTTGATTGGCATTATTTATCATGAACGAAAAATCAACGTACGATTTTGGAATAACCTATACAGAATTTTTTCGTCATTACTAAATATTTATTTTATTGAATTTACCATTACTATTTTACCATGAATTTTCTTGTTGTGTCCAATATTTACTAATTTCTTTCAATATTCAAAATTTTCATATCATTATTTATATATATTCATCAATAATTTAGTCGTTCATGATGGAAA